>NC_079557.1:513333-530833 GCF_015846415.1 Triplophysa dalaica
CAACCTGCTGAACTGGGGTCCGGGCTTCACTCATTATGTGGATGTGTTTAAAGACTTAGCGCAGCTGCCGGAGAATTCTGCTGTGAAAGACATCGAGATGAAGAGCGGCGACGGATCCATCACTATTCTGAACGAGGGTGAGGCCGAGCAGTATGTATGAAGGATCTTCTTGAGCACAATCCTGAAGAAACCGATTCTTTTCTATATTGAATGAAGACGAACTTAAATGCAGTAAGGCAGAGCACTGAATCCACAAACTCACAATGATTTGTGTTATCGTTCTGGATTCTCTGTGAAACACACGTGAAGTGAATCAGAGAGTGCTGAAATCCAGCGTGAAGCCTGAGCTCCGTCCATCTGGCTGATGTTCTCCTGTGTTATTGCCTCGACCTCTGTGAGATCTTCACACTCCAGCCAAAACACTTCTGCCAAGAACCACGGCTGTTTCTCTTCCTGAATCAAAAGCATGAGATATAAGAGAAATCAGACCTCTGCCTTCTGAATATTTGAGGATTTACTGACTGCGGACACCGTGACTGTTTGGATTGTGTCTTGCAGGTTTCTTATGAAGATGTTTGTTCGTAAGACTATAAACATTTTGTATTAAATGAAGCTCATTGGAAGTCAGTGTTCTCAGTTAGATGTTTTTTTTATTATATAAATGTCTGTTTCTACTTTTTTTACCGTGTATTAACTTAAAGCTTCCACAGTGTTTTATGGAGATTTTTCAGATGCTGGAAATGAGGTTCTTACTTTCAGCTGAAGTAAGATAAAACTTTTTTTTACTTGTGTTACTTATGTCAACAGTATTTTCCACTATTTTGATAAAACTATAACATAATGTCTGATTTATACATGTAAAAGCCAATAACAGAAAATAAAATATTTATTTAAAAAAGCAGATATCGATGTGAAGATATTAAAGGGACTGAAATCAGGTTTTCAGGGGATTTTAAGATGATGTTTATAAACTGCTCCGTGATGTCCTGCTGAAGGAATCTTTAGCACTAAAGTTTAAATAAAGTTTGAGATGATTGAATAAGAGCTCTGAGGTTTTGGATGAGAAAGAGCCCTGATTCAGCCAAACACAACACCACCCTTCACACACACACACACACACACACACACACACACTCACACACACACACACACACACACACAGAGAGCTGTAATTTCAGGAATTTGAAAGTAAGAAATAGCTGTATATTTCGCTTGTAGAAAATCTTAACATGTGTTTTTAAATGTCATTGGTTCACTGCCATAAATCTTGACATTTGACATTATTAATGTTCATAATGTTAATTTTCATAATGCGATCATTTTTTACCATTTAAATGTTTATATAATAAGGTTTCATTTTAAAGAGCTCATCTCACAAAGAATATCTTAATTTCCCTTGAGCTTCTGGAGATAAAACAGCATGATAATCTATGAAAACATACTGTAACTTTAAGAACTTAAAACTCCTAAGATTTTGAAAAAAGAAAAATACACTTGAGGGATTTTGATGTGGATGTCTGAGTTTACAAAAACATAACAGACAAATGCTGCTTTTCTGTGAAATGTGTTCGTTTTAAACTTGACACGAGTTTTCCAATGGGTCCTCACATAAATGCAAAAAATTGTTTATAATGTTTAATTTTTATACATACTGTATGTCTTAAATTAGAATTAAATTTCTTCCTAGCAAACAATGTTGTTAAGTTCTTAAGGACACACACAGCTTATTCATGCATATAGTGAATATACACCACCGGCTGCAGAAATGAGGAATAAAAGATATAAAATACATTTGGAATATTCAAGTGTCCTGCGTGTCACGTATCAAAAATCCACAGGATCCACTGACAGAAAAGTTTATGTTCAAAGGTTTTACTCGCCTGTGTGTACGCTCATATTAACATTTGACTTGAGAGATTGATGTACAGTCTCCATTTAATCTAAAGAAGTTAATGAGAATTAATTGTGATTTTATAAGTGATTTGGTGGCAGTGTCTCTAAAAAAAAGAACACAATTTGGCTTGAATTTGGTTAAATAAATATTCGATCAAGTTAAATGTTGAGGTGTTGAATGAAATCTCAAACTCAGTTGGTGTGTTCAGGGTCAATTGCGAATATTTCGTTGTATTTTGCATAATTACAAATACTGATTTTTGACAAATCATCTGTCTGTCAGTGGTGTGTTTATGTTTGTCAGTGTGTGTTATTCGTATGGTCTTGTGTTTATTTATTAACATTAATCCAGATTGCATTTAGTCATTTAGCAGATGCTTTTATCCAAAGTGACTTACAAAATGAGGAACAATAGAAACAACGGCGACAGATGATGTAAATCATATTTGATTAAATCAAATAAATAACTGCATGTGCCAGATTATTCTCACCACAGGATCTGGAAATATGACATTAAAATAAATAAACCTTTGGCTTCCTATAGAGAAACATTGAGTGCTTCCAGCTCATGTTTGCAGCTCTGAACGCCTTTGAGACGCTGTGTTTAAAATGTGTCAAATAAATCATCTGAACAGCTCAGAATACTGTGGTGTAGCATGTAAATACTATAGTAAGTATATATACATGGTCACTTATCATCATTTCCCAAATGGCATAAAATCAAATCAACACTATTTTGATATCTCTGGCCTAAACACACGCGTTCTGAGATGAGTGAACAAACAATAATTCATGAAGACTGAATGAGTGAAAATGTTAGATTAACATTCATGAGATTGTTTGTGTTCAGGGTCCGAGTCTCTTTCTCTGACACACACACAGACTTCATGAGCTCATCGTCTGTTAAAATAACCAGCAGAATCTCTCATTTCAGTCCTCAGTCACTTTCTCTCTCCGTCTTTGACACATTTTCCTGCGTATTTAAGCAAAAACAAAAAACCTTGCACGGTGCATTCCAGCCTGTGAAACGGGAGAACACTGAGCTCTTGGCAGCAGCTTTAGACAACATTAATTTCCACAATAACATTCATTGGTTAATTGTGCGTCTGTGTGGTGTTTAGCCGCAGGGTTTTTCCCAGGCTCTCGTCTCTTTTCTCCGGCTCTCGTGCATTCATGCTGTCACTGAGACGCTCAATGCTTTGCTCTTCATGCTAATTGTCTCTCAATAGCATCGACTCCTCCCACCGTCATAATGCACCTTAACATTAGCACATCAGCAGAAGTCTCGCGCACAGCCTGCGATGGATTCATTTCACCATCCACAGCTGACAAATACACTGAAGGTCAAAGCAGATCATAAAAACTGTGATTCACGATAGATTAAACACTTGATGAAGCATCTGAACACATTCAAAAAAACTACTTAAAACCCGTCTCTTCTGTGAACACTCTCTCTAACCCTAACCTTCTTTTATTAGTACCTATTGTACAACAGTTTACACAGCCGAACTTCATCACACCAATTAATTCACATTTTAATTAAAATACAGAGAGAGACAGAGAGACAGAGAGAGAGAGAGAGAGAGAGAGAAAGGGAGAGAGAGAGAGAATCACGAAGGCACGAAGAGCCTTTTACGCCATCAAAAAGAATATCAAAATTGACATCCCAACCGTAATCTGGTTGAAAATAATACAATCAATTATAGAACCAATCGCGCTGTATGGAAGTGAGGTTTGGGGTCCTCTCGCCAACCAAGAGTTCACCAGATGGGACAAACACCCAATAGAGATTCTGCAAACAGAAATGTGTAAAAACATTTTACGGGTACAGAGAAAAACTCCAAACAACGCCTGCAGAGCAGAATTAGGACTGTATCCTCTAATCATTAAAATACAAAAAAGAGCTTTAAAATTCTACACACACCTTAAGAACAGCGACACAGACACACTCCATCACAAAGCCTTAAGTCATCAAGAGCTGAGCCCAGAGAGAAACCCCTTCATCCAACTGATCTCACAACTAACTCTACAACCCCAAACATGCCCAAGTCAACCCCAAACCCCAGCCAGACTAAACCAAATGATGAAAAGACAAAAAGAGAAATATCTCAAACACTGGACAGAAGCAACAGCTCAGCAAAGTAAACTGGAATGCTATCTGTCACTAAAGAGAGAATATAAAGTGTCAGAATACCTCACAAGCGTATCAGACCCTAAACTAAGAAAAGTGTTGAGCATGTACAGACTCAGTGATCACCAGCTCACTGTAGAGACGGGCAGACACAGACACACATGGACACCGAGAGAAGAGCGACTGTGTCCACACTGCACACACAATCAAGTGGAAACAGAGCTGCACTTTCTCCTCTCCTGTCCCAACTACACACACATCAGAGAAACATTCTTCCCCCAGTTTACAAACTTACACGAAGACTTTGACCAGTTTCAACAAAAGGACAAGATCTCATACATACTGGGAGAAAAGTCAAGAAGCTCAAACCTGGCTGCAAGATATGTCAAGTCCTGCCACGACCAAAGAACAAGCAGCACAACACAACACAACACTGACAGGACAACACACACAAACTGACACTGTCACCCTTATTGAGAACTTTAATTAAAACTGTTTTTCTGTTTATATTGAGATGTGTATATATATAGATTTTTACTTATAGACTTTTAATTTTATTCTATTTTATTTTTGATCTTAATCTGTATTTCTGCATGTTTATATTTAATCTTGTGCTTTGGCAATGTAAATTTTCTTTTATCATGCCAATAAAGCTCCTTTGAATCTTGAATCTTGAATCTTGAGAGAGAGAGAGAGGGATAGAGAGAGAGAGAGAGAGAGAGAGAGAAAGAGAGAGAGAAAGAGAGAGAGAGAGAGAGAGAGAGAGAGAGAGAGAGAGAGACAGAGAGAGAGAGAGACAGAGAGAGAGAGAGAGAGAGAGAGAGAGAGAGAGAGAGAGAGAGACAGAGAGACAGAGAGAGAGAGAGAGGTATAAACATTAGTAACACCGGAAACTTAAACAAGGCTGTGAATGACCTGAGAGACAAGGCACGAAGAGCCTTTTACGCCATCAAAAAGAATATCAAAATTGACATCCCAACCGTAATCTGGCTGAAAATAATACAATCAATTATAGAACCAATCGCGCTGTATGGAAGTGAGGTTTGGGGTCCTCTCGCCCACCAAGAGTTCACCAGATGGGACAAACACCCAATAGAGATTCTGCAAACAGAAATGTGTAAAAACATTCTACGGGTACAGAGAAAAACTCCAAACAACGCCTGCAGAGCAGAATTAGGACTGTATCCTCTAATCATTAAAATACAAAAAAGAGCTTTAAAATTCTACACACACCTTAAGAACAGCGACACAGACACACTCCATCACAAAGCCTTAAGTCATCAAGAGCTGAGCCCAGAGAGAAACCCCTTCATCCAACTGATCTCACAACTAACTCTACAACCCCAAACATGCCCAAGTCAACCCCAAACCCCAGCCAGACTAAACCAAATGATGAAAAGACAAAAAGAGAAATATCTCAAACACTGGACAGAAGCAACAGCTCAGCAAAGTAAACTGGAATGCTATCTGTCACTAAAGAGAGAATATAAAGTGTCAGAATAGCTCACAAGCGTATCAGACCCTAAACTAAGAAAAGTGTTGAGCATGTACAGACTCAGTGATCACCAGCTCACTGTAGAGACGGGCAGACACAGACACACATGGACACCGAGAGAAGAGCGACTGTGTCCACACTGCACACACAATCAAGTGGAAACAGAGCTGCACTTTCTCCTCTCCTGTCCCAACTACACACACATCAGAGAAACATTCTTCCCCCAGTTTACAAACTTACACAAAGACTTTGACCAGTTTCAACAAAAGGACAAGATCTCATACATACTGGGAGAAAAGTCAAGAAGCTCAAACCTGCTGCAAGATATGTCAAGTCCTGCCACGACCAAAGAACAACCAGCAAAACACAACACAACACTGACAGGACAACACACACAAACTGACACTATCACCCTCATTGAGAACTTTAATTAAAACTCTTTTTCTGTTTATATTGAGATGTATATATATATAGATTTTTACTTATAGACTTTTAATTTTATTCTATCTTATTTTTGATCTTAATCTGTATTTCTGCATGTTTATATTTAATCTTGTGCTTTGGCAATGTAAATTTTCTTTTATCATGCCAATAAAGCTCCTTTGAATCTTGAATCTTGAATCTTGAGAGAGAGAGAGACCGAGAGAGACAGAGAGCACGTATAAACACACTTAACAGTTTAATTTTGGCCGATTATTGGAGTAAAAATGAAAGTGTCATTAACATCAAATGCTTCCATATTGTTTCTATTTCTGTCATGTTGTGTCATGTGCACACACACTTCATGATGATTGAAATGCTTCATTTTACAGTGAAATTACAGCCTCATTAAAACAGTGAGTAAATATTTTCTTTCTTTGTTGTTTCAGTGTTCACATCTGCTGTTGTTTTGAGAAACTGCGTGTGTGTGCGCCTCAGTTTAAGCTCAATTCATTTGTTTTATTTGTGTGTTTGTGATATTTTTGTCACATCAGAAACATTTCATAGATTTGTGTAAATCTAAATCAAATAAATGTGATCAAAAGAGTGTTTTTTTGGTGAAGAGCACATTAGTTTTTCTTCAGCTCTTGTCTCCACTCGCCTTTAAAAACAAAAGTCACATTTCAGCCCCTTCAGAAAACCAGAGCGTCTGCTGTGTTTGGTCTTGTGGTTTGGTCTTTGTTGTTCTTTGATGCTTTAATTCATGTAAGTCCAATTTATAATCAGCAGCTCCAGAGAAGAAGGTTAAGACAATACAGCGTCATTCTTTTCTCAACATTGTGTGTTTTCTTTGGTCACTGTTGATGTCACAGCCATTAAACCTCTAAAGATGACTGAACGTGATTTCCATCTCAAGCAGAATCAGAAAACTCTCACTGTAGCGCTTGACCTCCAAACATAAGGACACGTTTCTGTTAAATATACTCTAAACACATCAGTGTGTGTGAATATGAGATCACACTTCACTTTGTTTACTGATCTCTGAGAAAAATGTGAATCCTCACCATTCATGAACTCCTCAAAGTGACCAAAAGTCAAAATGCTCATCATTTATTCTCTCGTGTGGTTGTAAATCTGTATATGAGTCTTTGATCAGAGGAAGATATTTTGAGAAATGTCTGATTATTAACGTCCTCATACAGGTTTGACATGACAAGAGGATGAAGAAATGAAGCCAGTATGTGTTTTGGCTGAAGTGTGTCATCGAGCGGATGTTGTTTCTCTACGCTGTGACTGAACGTGTCCGACAGATGAACCGTGTGCTCTTCTGTCATTCTGCATCTGGTCTTTCAGATGATTCTTTCCTGTATTTTCAGGAGGTCGACGCACTGGCATCAAGATCTAGTTCCAGTTTTGATATCAGAGATGTGGGAGCGGTTCTGATTTGTGTTGTTTTTGAGAGTTGTGGATGTGAACAGCTGGTGTGCTCACAAAACTCTCATTCCTTCATGTGCTTCATGAACCAAAGCAAATATCAATCTGTGTGTATGGAGATCTGCTGTTATCAAACACTGACGTGAATGACTGTGTTCTACAGGACTCGTTCAGAATGAAGCTGATATTTCATACAATCATGTGGAATTTCATCTTATTTAGATGATACGTGTTTCTGAAATATTCTGAAAAATAAATATTGAAATACAGGGGCGGACTGCTTGGCAGGACATTCTGTCAAAATCCAGAACAGCCGTCCCACTGATGGCCTAGGGCTGTGACCAGGGCTGGACTGGACATCTGGAGTACCTGAACTTTTCCTGTTGGGCTGCTAATGTATGGGGCCGGAATGGATGCTGTGGGCCATACAGACGGACATATTATAAACGTGAAAGCACAAAACATGAAGGCATTAGCAAGTCGGACACGTATGCATGTTACATCCAACACAACCCCCCCCACCCCTGTCGACAGAAAGGTGGAGGCCGATGTGAGCTGAATAATCTAGGGCTGATTTGGCTTCCCAGTCCGTCTCTGTTGAACTATCAAGCACTGCTGAATCAGTGGTTACACAACCAGTGACAAACTGAAACACATGTGTGTGTGATTATGTTGTGATTTAATACTCCTCGTTCTCTGTGATTCTCTCAGTCTCACTGCAGACTTTCAGTGTGATGAAGTGATGTGTGTGAACGCCACGCTTCATCTTTCTGACTTCATTGGATAAAACATTTGATTTTCTTCAGCTGATCTGAAATCAGAATCAGTGTTCAGTAAACGCAGAATAACTCATTTCAGTGTCAGAGAGGAGATGAAATGCATTATGGGATTGTATTCTTCAATGAAGAAGATTCTCTCGTGTGATCACATGAGTTCAGTGGCAGCGTCTGCAGTGGATAAATGAAGGTCTTTAAAACTTAAAGATCATGATACTACCTGTTGTCATGGAGATTGATGATGAACTCTCATCTGTTGTGAAGTCTTCTATCAGCATCTCTGAGTTTTCTTCAGCCGTGTGGGTTCATCTGTTCTCTGTGACATCACTTCTATGAGCTCTTCATGCATCTGAAATCACATACATTCATATTATATAGCTGGAGAAGTGTGTCCTTCATCACAGTCAGTGAGAGCAGCTGGGACGTGTCAGAGGAGATCTGGTCCTCCCGGCTGAGTCTGGCAAATATTAAGGTACAATAAGTCGTTTTTAGGAAGATCCATAAACAGATTAGGGTTAGACACCATAAACACCATAAACACCATAAACAGAAATGCAGAAAGGCAATGAGACATTCATCTGCTCATAAAGCTCATCTCTGAACGAATGAATGACCGTGTTCTATTACTGTCCACGTTAAACACACACACACCTGTTTTCATGACTGTACACTGTGTGTGTGTGTGTGAGATATGATCTCCAGTAACAGGTCACAGATGGCAGGCAGGAGATGTGAAGTAGCAGGTCTTTAAGAGCGCTGTGGCTTTAAGAGTCGTCTCTCTTTACACAGTTATGAGCTCCATATGTCTGCAGTGCTGCTCATGTGAGGAAAGACTTTATAAACCAGCGACTGTAATGAAGTAAACATGAGGCTCACTGTGAGGAAATTAGGCCTCATTTTACTGAGTCGCTCACGTTAACCAGCGTGAAATGTGCCGTACAGACACGACCAGAAGCATCACACCCCCTCTCTCTCTTTTTCTCTCTCTCTCTCTCTCTCTCTCTCTCTCTCTCTCTCTCTCTCACTCTCTCACTCTCTCTCACTCTCTGTCACTCTCTCTCTCTCTCTCTCTCTCTCTATCTCTCTCTCTCTCACTCTCTCACTCTCTCTCTCTCTCTCTCTCTCACTCTCTCTCTCTTTCTCTGTCTCTCACTCACTCACTCACTCACTCACTCTCTCACTCACTGTCTCTCTTTCTCTCTCTCTCACTCACTCAATCACTCACTCACTCAATCACTCACTCACTCTCTCACTCTCTCTCTCTCTCACTCTCACTCTCTCTCTCTTTCTCTCTCTCTCACTCACTCACTCACTCACTCTCTCACTCTCTCACTCTCACTCTCTCTCTCTTTCTCTCTGTCTCACTCACTCACTCACACACTCTCTCTCTCACTCACTCACTCTCTCTCTCTCTCTCTCTCTTTCTCTCGCTCTCTGGAGCGTGGTGTTTGGAGAGTGAATGGTAAAAACTGAATCTCTCTTTCAGTTTATTTTTCTTATTTCTTTTTGGCTAAACTTTAATGCATTTTATATATATATATTTATTTGTTCTTTTTTGAAGCCGCTCGCGGCTTTTGGTCGCGTGTGGTATGGCGTCTAATTCAGTTCAGGCCCCCTCACAAATATCGATGGGGAATGGGTGCAGGTGTGTGACTGAACAGGGTGTTAGTGTGGAGGATGTGCTCGTGGTGGTGGGAAAGTTGATCGGTTTTGATAATATTCTCTCAGCATCACAAATGAATAAGGCAATTGTGGTGTTTGTAAAAAACAGAACAACTAGTGAATCAACTAACTGAAAACGGTATTTGGATTAAGGAAGCGTTTGTGCCTGTGACTCCTTTAGTGGCTCCAACAACAAAAATTACTGTATCGAATGTGCCACCTTTCATTTCAAACGATGCGATTGCAAAAGAGTTAACTCGATACGGAAAAATTGCAAGTCCGTTTAGAATGATCCCGTTGGGTTGTAAAAACACGTCTCTTAAACATGTGTTGTCTTTCAGAAGACAAGTGTTAATGTTTCTGACCTCACCGGAGCGTAGTTTAGAGATTTCTTTCCGTTTGAGTCATGAAGAAACTTCATACATCTTGTATGCAAGCACTGAAAATTTTAAGTGTTTTGAATGTGGAGATTTAGGCCACAAAAGTTTCGCTTGTCCACAT
This sequence comes from Triplophysa dalaica, assembly GCF_015846415.1. NCBI lineage: Eukaryota > Metazoa > Chordata > Actinopteri > Cypriniformes > Nemacheilidae > Triplophysa > Triplophysa dalaica. Next base: position 523,646 of record NC_079557.1, read on the forward strand.
AAGAAAAAGGAAAGTGAACGCAAATCGTCCACTGAATCAGCCGGAGGCAGCGGGTCGTCAAATAATACTGTAAATACCACAGTTGAGGATATTACAGCAACACGGACAAAACAACCTAAAGACAAGCAAAGAGAAGGGCCGATAGATGAGGTCAACGGGCACAACGAGGTGAGTGAAAGCGATGACAATGTTGAGACTGGTGGAAAAGCTGGTTGTAGTGCCGCTATTGTATATGATAAGGTTGAGAATGTTGACAGAAAAAGTGATGTGGTTCAGAGTGATGTTCAAGATGTAGACGATGCAGAAGAAATCTTAGATGATGAGTTTGATGGAATGTCTCAATATACTGATGATAGTATGAGAGATGATGATCAATGGTCAGAAGGGTCAGAATTGTCAAAAGCATCGAAAGCAGATTTGTATTCTGTGGATCAAATCGACGAATTTCTTGATGAAACAAAGGGTAAAAAGACTAATGTGAGTGATTTTTTTCCAGATTTAATTAAGTTTGTTGATTCTGTGTTATGGGCAACAAAAACTTGCAACAAAGATGAATTGTCACAGTTAAAACATCTCAGATTAAGGAAACACTTGACTGTGATTTGGAAGGAGAAAGGAATAAAACGACAGCTAAAGAGGAGAAATGTTTAAAAAACAAACAAAATGGATTACATGTCTTTCTTTTTGTTAGTTCTTTTCCTATTTTCTTTCCTTCTTGAGATGATGCGTGTGGGCTCCCTAAATGTAAATGGGATGAGGGATAGGAAGAAGGCTGATACTTTCAAAGAATTTATTGGATTAAAAAATGTAGATGTGATTTTCTTACAAGAAACTCATAGTGATGCACATAATGAGGTGGACTGGAGATTGTGGTGGAAAGATGAATGTGTTCTTTCTCTTGGGACTAACTTGAGTGCAGGAGTGGCAGTACTTTTTTCTGCAAGTATGAAAGTTAGAATCTTATTACAGTTTTTCTCAATTGTTTACACACATTTTCTGAAAGCATGCCTCATATTCTCAGAACTCTACACACAAATCCAAAAAAACGCACACAATGGGCAAAACCCCTCAGTTCTCCAGCAAAATGAAACTTTACATTAAAAACAATCTTATTTCTTCTCAAAATGGGATTTTGTTTTCAAATGACACACACAAACCATCATTTGTATAGACATTAATAAGAACCGGCTGAACACTGATGTGCTCAATGTAAAACACTATGATGAATGTAAAATACTTAATTGAATTAGGCCTTTTTTGGTTCAGTGTTACACTTACTACACAGAGTACAAACATGAGTGTGTTGTAAAATATTTGAGAATATTGTTTTTTACTGTAAATTTTATTTTATTTTTCTCGCAAAAACAATGTACACAGTGTACATCCCATTCCCAACCAACACAAAGTTGCACATACACTACATACAAAACAACAGAAGAATTTACTGTATACAGTTACAGTAAAAAACAAACAAAAAAAACTATGCTGCATCCTCTCTTCTGTTGCGGTCTGGCCACAGCACCTCATCCACATCACAAGCAATGTTTTCCCTGGCCAAGCAGCGGGGGAAATATCGCCTAGCATGGCGATTCCAGCCATGGAAAGCATCAGCTGCTATATCTCCACATGCGTCCTCCATTGCTTGGAGAAGAGGTATACGCGTTTGTGGATTTCGGTCATACACTTTCCATCTCCAGGCAGAAAAAAATTCCTCAATAGGATTGAGGAATGGAGAATATGGAGGGAGATAAGCAACTAAAAAGCGTGAGTGGGCAGTGAACCAGTTACGAACCAGAGCAGCCCTGTTGAAACTTACGTTGTCCCAAATAACAACGTACCTGAGCTGCTCTGGGCCATCTACCTGATCTGGTGGAATGAGTGTGTTGTGTAGGGTGTCAAGGAATGTGATCAGATGGGCGGTGTTGTAGGGGCCAAGGGTAGCATGGTGATGGATGACGCCGTGGTGGGTAATCGCTGCACACATTGTGATGTTCCCTCCGCGCTGGCCAGGGACTTCAACAATGGCACGCTGGCCGATGATATTCCTTCCCCTCTTTCGTCTTTTTGTGAGGTTGAACCCAACCTCATCAATGAAGATGAACTGGTGCTCCACTGCAGCCACCTCTAGCTCAAGGACTCTCTGAAACACACATGACAATTTCAGAAATAGACACGGAGTGGTCAATATTGTGAAGCACAATCATTATGATTACAATATTGAAATATGTATAATTTACTGTATACAGTGTTGAGAGTATGCATCAATTGTGGGACTCACTTGCACATAGTTATATCGCAATTCTTTGACTCTCTCTGAATTGCGTTCAAATGGCACTCTGTAGACCTGCTTCATCCTGAAATGATTTCTGCGCAAGGCACGGTCAAGTGTTGATAAGCTTACCCTATCAATATTTTGAAACATGTCATTGTTTTCTATTATTTTTCTTTGTATTTGCCGTAATGTTATGGCGTTGTTTTCTAGGACCATGTTTATGATTTCAGTTTCCTGTTCAGGAGACAGAACACGTTCCCGACCACCTTGTGTTGGTAATCTTTCAGTTCTGCCAAACAAATAGTAAAATACTGTAAATACAATGTAGGTATACATTTCCTAAATACTTACAGTTTTTCTCAATTGTTTACACACATTTTCTGAAAGCATGCCTCATATTCTCAGAACTCTACACACAAATCCAAAAAAACACACACAATGGCTAAAACCCCTCAATTCTCCTGCAAAATGAAACTTTACATTCAAAACAATGTTATTTCTTCTCAAAATGGGAGTTTGTTTTCAAATGACACACACAAACCATCATATGTATAGACATTTATAAGAACCAGCTGAACACTGATGTGCTCAATGTAAAACACTATGATGAATTTAAAACACTTCTTCTCCATTCAACATAATGACTTAGCCCTTCTTTTGGTATAGTGTTACACTTACTGCAGACAGTACAAACATAAGTGTGTTGTAAAATATTGAGAATATTGTTTTTATACTCAGAACACACAAATACACGGTAAAATTGTAGTTTATTTGTCCCGCAAAAACAATGTACACAGTTCGTCCCATTCCCGACCAACATAAAGTTGCACACACACTACATACAAAACAACAGAAGAATTTACTGTATACAGTGTTGAGAGTATGCATCAATTGTGGGACTCACTTGCACATAGTTATATCGCAATTCTTTGTCTCTTTATGAATTGCATTCAAATGGCACCCTGTAGACCTGCTTCATCCTGAGATGATTTCTGCGCAAGACATGGTCCATATGATTGATGCTACAGTGTACCTGCTCAAATGTGACTGTTCTCTTCGCCCAGCCTCCCTCATTGTTAGACCATGGTTGACCACATGATCAACCAAAGTGGCTCGGATCTCATCAGAGATTACGGTCATTGGCCTTCTTCATCCTCGTACTTGTACTCCCCGTCCTCCTCCTCCTCCTCTTACTCTTACTCCTCAGGCTCTGACTCTGTTTCCAATGTTGGTATCCATTGCTCCAAAACAGAAGAGCGCACATATTGCCCTTTTATGCTAAAGCTCTGATTGCTAATTGTAAATCTGTGTGACGGGTGTTTGCCCTTGTGATAAGTCAGTGTGCATATTTGAATGGCAGTGTGTTCCTTATGAAAACAAGATATTTTCTGCATGAAAATTGTGCCAAAAGCAGAGAATTGTGTGTAGTGTTTTGAAAAAAGTGTGTTTTAGAACTGCAATTTGAGTGTAAAGAAGGAACTGTGCTTGTAGTTTAGCAGAATTGGTTCATGGGATTGGTGAATTAGTTACATGTTGTGGTCATTGTGTCTCAAGTACCAGAATTTGTGTGTAAACAATTGAGAAAAACTGTAAAACATAATTTGCAGAATTTTTACAGTCCTACAGAACAGTACTCATTGAGTACTGTATTGATTTGCAGTACTGCAATTTTCTAGTGAGAGTAGATTTCTTACCTATTCTCATTTCGGAAAGTCCGGATGATGGATGCTACAGTGTACCTGCTCAAATGTGGCTGTACTCTTTGCCCAGCCTCCCTCATTGTTAGACCATGGTTGGCCACATGATCAACCAAAGTGGCTCGGATCTCATCAGAGATTACAGTCCTTGGCCTTCCTCGTCCTCCTCGTCCTCCCCGTCCTCGTCCTCCCCGTCCTCCTCCTCTAACTCTCACTCCTCTGGCTCTGCCTCTGTTTCCAATGTTGGCATCCATTGCTCCAAAACAGAAGAACTCACCTGTTGCCTTTTTATGCTAAAGCTCTGATTGCTAATTGTAAAACTGTGTGACGGGTGTTTGCCCTTGTGATGAGTCAGTGGGCATATTTGAATGGCAGTGTGTTCCTTGTGAAAACAAGATATTTTCTGCATGAAAATTGTGCCAAAAGCAGAGAATTGTGTGTAGTGTTTTGAAAAAAGTGTTTTATAGAACTGCAATTTGAGTGTAAAGCAGGAACTGTGCTTGTAGTTTAGCAGAATTGGTTCAGGGGGTTGGTGAATGAGTTACATGTTGTGGTCATTGTGTCTGAAGTACCAGAATTTGTGTGTAAACAATTGAGAAAAACTGTAAAAAAGGAAATTGAACCAGGTAGATTATTGGCAGTGAGAGCTGAAATCAATGGTGTTTGTATTATTTTTGTCAATATCTATGCTCCTAACAATGGGACGGAGAGAATAAATATTTTTAATCAATTGAAAATGTTTCTGGGAGAACAACAAGAGGATGATTTAATAATTTAAGGAGGGGATTGGAACTGCACACTGAATCATTTATTTGATAGTAATGGAGAAGAACCGCACTTTCAGTCTCCAATAGTTTTAGGTAATTTAATAAAAACGTTTAACTTTACAGACATTTGGAGAGATTTTAACCCTTCAGTTAAACAATATACTTGGGTAAAGGTAAATGAAGGAAGAATTTCAGCAGCACGTCTTGACAGATTATATGTATCCAAAAATATGAAAAGTAAAGTTGTACATACAGCTATTCTCCCCACATCTTTCACTGACCATAAGCTCATCACTGTTGACTTTACAATGACATCTAAAAGAACCAGAAGGGCCTATTGGCATTTTAATGTTAAATTGCTGCAGGATATTAATTTTTGTGAAACTTTTAAACTTTTTTGGGAAAACTGGAAAAGTGAGAAGAATAGGTATGAAGATGTTTTACTTGTGGGAAATAGGAAAGGTCCATATAAGAGATTTTTGTCAACAATATACGTCACATTCAAGTTTATGCTTGAGAAGGACTCTGGAGTGGCTTGAAAAAGAAATCTTCATAATTGAAAACAATATGTTGGATGGAAATATTTCAGATAATTTACATGAGTGGAATGAAAAGAAATTAAAGCTAAATTCTATTTTAAATGAGAAGGTTAAAGGTGCTCTTGTAAGAAGTACGTTTTTATCAGTGAAAGATATGGATGGACCCACCTCATTCTTCTTTAATTTGGAGCATAAAAGCGTAAAAGAACAACTAATGCACAGTTTGAAAAACAGTGGTGGACATGAAACGAGTGATCCTGCAGAAATGTGCCGACTAGCAGTGGATTTTTACTCTGATCTATATTCTGCTGAGAACACTGATACTCAGAGCCAAGATGAACTTTTGCAGAATCTTCCCTGTCTCAATGAGGAAGATAGGAATGATCTAGAGCTTGGAATTACTTTTGAAGAACTAAGTATTGCAGTTGAGAGTCTTTCTCCAGGCAAAACTCCTGGAATAGATGGACTTCCAAATGAATTCTATAAACATTTCTGGTCTACAATTGGAAATGATTTCTTTGAAGTGCTACAGGAATGCATTCGGACAGGTTCTCTGCTACAGAGTTGCCAGCGGGCAGTTCTAACACTTCTGCCAAAGAAAGGAGACCCTACTTTATTAAAGAACTGGAGACCCGTGGCAATTCTATGTTCTGAATATAAACTGTTTTCAAAGTGTCTTGCTAACAGATTGAACAAAATATTAAAAAAGATAATACACAAGGACCAATCCTATTGTACAAAAGAAAGATGTATTTTTGATAATTTGCATTTAATACGTGATGTTGTTGATTATGCTACAAGTAATAATATTAATATAGGTTTGTTTTCACTCGATCAAGAAAAGGCTTTTGATCGAGTTGATCATCAATATCTTTTTAAAGTTTTAAAGGCTTTTGGTTTTGGGGAGAAATTTGTTTTCATGATAAAGTTGTTGTATTTCAATTCCACATGTATGATCAAGATGGCGGGTGCTCTCAGTATACCTGTTAAAGTGCAGAGGGGAATAAGACAGGGGTGTCCTCTTTCAGGTCAGCTCTATAGTTTGGTCATTGAACCTCTCCTATGTAAATAAAGAGAAAAGTTAATGGGCCTACATGTTAACAGTAAAATTCCTCATGAATGTTTGAAAGTCTCAGCATACGCTGATGATATAACTGTTATTTTAAGAAATGAAAATGATGTTGAAGTATTAAAGAATATTTAAGAGAGTTATGGGAAAGCATCATCTGCAAAAGTCAATTGGGAAAAAAGTGATTCTCTGTGGTGTGGTGTTAGTCACAATGGTCCATTACTTCCAGCGTTTTTATAATGGGGAAGATCTGGTTTTAAACATCTGGGGGGAGGGCCTGATGGAAAAAGTGTGTGCTTGGTTGTCTCGATGGCAAAGCCTGCTACCTCTGCTTTCTTATAGTTGAAGAGTTTTGATCTGTAACAACCTTGTAGCCTCATCTTTATGGCACAAAATGATCCGTCTTGGAACCTCCTAATGAACTGGTGGAAAATCTGCAGAAACTTTCGATAGACTTCTTTTGGTCTGGGCAACACTGGCTTAAAGCATCTGTTCTGTTTTTACCAAGACAAGAAGGTGGTCAAGGACTAGTGGACATCAAAAGCAGAGTGATGACTTTTAGGCTTCAGACTGCAAAAAGGCTACTGTATGGAGAAGATGTGAGCTGGTCTGGTGTGTGCCCTCTTAAGAAAAGCAGGTGGAATGGGGATAGATCGTCATCTTTTTCTGATGGATATTCAGAACGTTGAACTTAATGGACTTACTTCATTTCATCAATCGATGTTTAAAGCATGGAAAACTCTGAATGTTACGAGGAATCTCAAGGAGGTGCGAGATCTATGGCTTAGAGAGGAACCCTTACTGCATAATCCTCTTCTGGACTCAGATATTTTAAAATCATTAT
>NC_079557.1:535833-550833 GCF_015846415.1 Triplophysa dalaica
GTTTGTGCAGCTTTCTTGTGTGTCTCTGAACATCCTGAGCTAATGAATCCTCGGTTCTGCTCTTCATGAGTCTCAGCTGGACGTCTGTCTTTCTCATTCACGTCTCTCTCTGCACTGTGAGAATTTGGCTTGTCGAGCTTGTTTTTAAGAGTTCAAAGTGACGGACACAGAGATTAAACATTGTTCTTATACTGATCTACAGCTGAGCTCAATGAACACATTCACACAACCACAGCAGACACGCACAAAAGCACTAATGGCACACACACACACACAGAGAGAGAGAGAGAGAGAGAGGGGGGAGAGAGAGTGAGAGAGAGAGAGAGAGAGAGAGAGAGAGAGAGAGAGAGAGAGAGAGAGAGAGGAGAGAGAGAGAGAGAGAGAGAGAAGGGGGGGCAGTTCTTTAAATGGGTTTACAGGGGGCGTGACCATGAGAAGGTTGAGAAGAACTGTTCTTATTAATACTTTTCACTTTCAAAACCAAATATTTGACATTATTAAATATCTGAGAGAGAGAGAGAGAGCGAGAGAGAGAGAGAGAGAGAGAGAGAGAGGAGAGAGAGAGAGAGAGAGAGACAAGGGGGGGCAGTTCTTTAAATGGGTTTACAGGGGGCGCGACCATGAGAAGGTTGAGAAGAACTGTTCTTATTAATACTTTTCACTTTCAAAACCAAATATTTGACATTATTAAATATCTGAGACACAGATGAGACTGAAGCGTTTGCACAGAAGTCATTGAGATATTGAAGAGATCGTGGATGATGATATCTGAAGACACACTGAAGAGGTTTTTGTGTGGATAGACGGTCTGACAGCAGATATTTGTGAAAAGCACATCATGACCTTCAATGACACGAGACGGCACTACAGTCTGGACAGACATGAATACTCTGAATACTGCTGTGGAGACACATCAATCTCAATATATATTGATGTAGAATTACTGAGTGAACAGAGAGAAGGAATTCAGCTGAACACTGAGCAAACGCTTCAGATGAACAGCACACGTCCAACCACATTCAAGGACAATAACACACCCCAGAATGAGCAGACAACTCTTGAAAGCAGATTCTTGATTAGCTTCTTAATAACATTGTGTCTGATGCTTGACTTTACATGTTTGTGGTGTCCTGAAGGAAAAATAAACAAGAGCTTTGAATAATCAATGTATGCGAGATGAATATGAGACGCATCCCTGTGGAATCAAACCGCTGGAAAACATCACGAAGAAGCCTTGAGCATGACCTCAACAGACAACAGCCAATCACACAACAGAAAACCAAATACACAACATTCACATTTACTTTATCAGACGGAACAGAAGTTTATTTACATCAGGAACTTATTCATCAAAACCTGTTTCTACATCTCACACATATAACACACGTGCACACACACACCCCTAAACATTCTGCATTTTTACATTTTTAAAAAAACATCACTGAGTACCAAAAAAGGTCTCGGTCCACACAAAAACAATATATTTTGTTTCATACACAAAGTGACCTTTTCTCTTTGCATGTTTTGCTCTTACTTTGCACTTTAGAGTCACCTATAACTTCACACATGTTCTTTTCTTAAGAGTTTTACTGAACACAAACAGTCTAAGAACATGACAACTGTGTACCTTCCTACAAAATAATGACATGCAAGAAAAGTTTCAGTCTGGCTTTAGACCGCATCACAGCACTGAAACTGCGCTCGTTAGAATTACAAATGACCTCTTATTGCTTCAGATAAAGGTAACATCTCACTCTTAGTCCTGCTTGACCTTAGTGCTGCTTTCGATACTGTAGACCATAAAATACTACTAGATCGTTTACACCATTATATCGGTATTCAGGGACAGGCACTGCAATGGTTCAGATCTTACTTAACAGACCGATATCAATACGTCCATTTAAATGGGAAATCGTCAAATCTTACGCAAGTCAATTATGGATTACCTCAGGGATCGGTTTTAGGACCCTTGCTTTTCTCCATATACATGCTGCCCCTCGGCAACATTATTAGAAAACATGGAATTAGCTTCCACTGTTATGCAGATGATACTCTGCTATATATCTCATCAAGACCAGATGATTCCTTTAAGCTATCCAAACTGGCAGAGTGCATCGAGGACATAAAACATTGGATGACTAGTAATTTCCTCCTTTTAAACTCTAGCAAAACAGAAATATTACTTATAGCACCAAAATTAAGTAAACCGAATATCTCTGATTACAGCCTGCAAATTGAAAGCTGCACTGTTACTCCAACAAATACAGTTAAAGACCTAGGCGTTATATTAGACGGCAACCTGTCATTTAAAAATCACATCTCAAATATCACAAAAACAGCCTTCTTCCACCTTAGAAATGTTGCCAAATTACGAAATAGTTTATGTGTTGCAGACGCAGAAAAGCTTATTCATGCATTTGTGACCTCACGGCTTGACTATTGTAATGCTCTACTTAGTGTTTGTCCTGTATCATCGATAAACAAACTACAGTTAGTTCAGAATGCAGCTGCCAGAGTTCTTACTAGGTCAAGAAAATACGATCACATAACCCCAGTTTTATCATCGCTTCACTGGCTACCCATTAAGTATCGCATTGATTTTAAAATTATTTTAATTACTTACAAAGCCCTGAACGGTTTAGCCACTACTTACTTAACCGAGCTTTTATCACGTTACAACCCATCACGCTCGCTGAGATCTCAAAACTTAGGACTTTTGACAATACCTCGAATAACAAAATCCACCAAAGGTGGACGAGCTTTCTCATACGTAGCACCTAAACTCTGGAATAGCCTTCCTGATACTATTCGAGGGTCAGACACACTCTCCCTATTTAAATCTAGATTAAAGACTCATCTTTTCAGCCAAGCTTTCACTTAATGCAGTTAATGAACAGCAGCTACGCTAATTATTCTCTTTATTCTCTTTCCGCCTCTGCCTCGGGATGCCCATCCCGAGGTAGGAAGAAGTTCCACCATGTCCAGACGACCGACAGATGCCCATCCCGAGGTAGGAAGAAGTTCCACCATGTCCAGACGACTGACAGATGCCCATCCCCAATTTGAGATTACACCAGATACAGCTGCAGACTGACTGACCATCCCAGCTCCATCTAAGGCAATTCCACCAGCTGCCAAGAGAAATATGACCATCGGACCATCCCAGCTCAGACCACTACATCCCCAACCAAGAGCAAAGACGGACTATTTGTCTTATTAATGCTGAAGTTACAATATTTGGTATTAAATGCTAAACTAAAATCACATGTCACCAGTCTGAGTGCAGCTATGACACGTCAGAGGGGATCTGGCCCTCCCGGTTGAGCCTGGTTTCTCCCGAGGTTTTTTTCTCCATTAATCAATCATTGGAGTTTGGGTTCCTCGCCACAGCAGGGCAGTGTTGGCCTGCTCACCGGGAGACTGCATTCATTCATTTATTTATTTAGAAATTAGATGTTATTTATTAGAATGAACTTACTCGTTGTATAAATACCATGCACTGTGCTGTTTTAACTTTTCTGTTTTCCTGTTTGCCCCTGTAAAGCTGCTTTGAAACAATACACATTGTGAAAAGCGCTATATAAATAAACTTGAATTGAATTGAATTGAATGACAATCATTGCCAAAACATCATTCTTCATGATCGTCTAGAGCTCAATGTAGACAGTTTCAACATAACAACATAAACAAACGTTACGTACATCAACGTAAATCAAACTTAACTTCCGGTACACATTCACAAACAATAGAGCGCTGTAGATTATTTCAGATAACAATCAAAATAAACGAGAGAAGTGAAACTTTGCTAAACTTGTCTCTGTAATATTCTGAATGTAGACTGCGATACTAAACTCAACCGCTAGATATCAGTGTACAGTACGCTTTCTTTAAATGCGACCGAACTACAGGACACATTCAACAAATTGTTTATTTAACATACAGTAAAATATTAATCCAAATGAATATTAACATAAACAAAATAAAATATAAATATAAATAGTTATATTATTAGACACTACCCAAACGCAAACCGGAAGTGAAATGGGGGTCAGGCACGCGCGCGTCTGATACAACGGTCTATATGTGATCTAAGCCGATCTAAACACACAATCAGCTAATGAATGAAACTTTAGTGACAGCGACTGTTTCCATGAATCAATCTGATGAAAAGAATCTGTGTTTGAGTACCTTTCACAGTCAAATCTACACACGCACGCACGCACACACTCACACAGATACACACACACACACGCACACACACACACACACACACACACACACACACACACACAGTCATCATGTGATCAAGTGTAACATCATCAGACAGCTTCATTAAATGAGAGTGACTCTGTTCATCTGAATATAAAAATGTCAGTGATGAGATCTCATTCATATCTCAATCATTTCTTCTGTTAACACGTCACACCTCCTCTAAAGATGTGAGGCAGTAAACCATGACAGACTCTCTCTCTGTCTCTCTCTCTCTCTCTCTCTCTCTCTCTCTGTCTCTCTCTCTCTCTTTCTTTCTCTCTCTGTCTCTCTCTCTTTCTTTCTCTCTCTCTCTCTCTCTCTTTCTTTCTCTTTCTCTCTCTCTCTCTCTCTCTGTCTCTCTCTCTCTCTCTCTCTCTCTCTGTCTCTCTCTCTTTCTTTCTCTCTCTGTCTCTCTCTCTTTCTTTCTCTCTCTCTCTCTCTCTCTCTCTGTCTCTCTCTCTCTCTCTCTCTCTCTCTGTCTCTCTCTCTTTCTTTCTCTCTCTGTCTCTCTCTCTTTCTTTCTCTCTCTCTCTCTCTCTCTTTCTTTCTCTTTCTCTCTCTCTCTCTCTCTCTGTCTCTCTCTCTCTCTCTCTCTCTCTCTGTCTCTCTCTCTTTCTTTCTCTCTCTGTCTCTCTCTCTTTCTTTCTCTCTCTCTCTCTCTCTCTCTCTCTGTCTCTCTCTCTCTCTCTCTCTCTCTCTCTCTGTCTGAGCTGAGTGTAGCTGAGAGCTGGGCGTCTTTGAGCTGAGAGCGCGTTTTTTGGCCATAGTACCAAAAACGTCTTTGTTTGTTTTTGTTTTTGCTTTTTCTCTCTTTTTCTTGTTAATTTTCTTTTGATTGTCTAATCTGTCTCATTTGTTGTTTTTCTGTGTGAAAAGGACCGTGTGTGTTTTCTGTGTTTTTGGGCCGTGTGTGCGGGAAGCATGGCGGCCCCGGGTTTGCCGGCCTTAAGCTCCCTCACGCGGCGTCACGCTGTGAAAGTGGCGTCTGCGGTGAGTGTGGAGGATTGTTGTTTGGCCATTGGTGAAGTGGTGGGCCACGATTGTGTTTTATCAGCGTCCAGGATGAATAATGCTACTGTTATTTTTTTAAAATCGGTTGAGAAAGCGAATGAGCTGGTTGAACAGGGAATCACTGTTGAGGGGCTTTTTACTCCGGTGCTTCCCTTATCAATGCCATCTAAAAAAGTGACGCTTTCAAATGTCCCTCCATTCATTAGTGATGAAATGCTAAAACAGTCTCTTTCCCGGTACGGTAAATTAGTTTCTCCAATTAAGAAGATTCCCATGAGATCAGTGTCTCCTTTATTAAAACATGTCGTCTCTTTCAGACGCTTTGTGTACATGATCATTAATGAGGACTCTGAGTTGGATCTGACTTTTAAGTTTCGTTTTGATGAGTTTGACTACACGATCTTTGCAACCACTAATAATTTCAAATGTTTCCGCTGTGGTAATGTTGGCCATTTAGTCCGTGATTGTCCAGAAACAAAGAACAACGCAAATGCTCCGCCTGCGGCGGACCGGCCTGAGCCGGGTGCGATTGCGGGCGTTTGGCCTACGATGTTGCGGGGTGAACCGGAGGCGACCGCGGAGGATCGGCCTTCGGAGAACCGGTCAAGGCCTGAAGTAAGCGAGACCGAGCGATCCGCGGATTTTTCGCCGTTTTCCAAACCGACCGAGGGTGTTATCAGTATCGACAAGCGAAACAGTGCGCTACGCGAAGGAGAAACCGTAAGTGACGCGTTTTCTGTGATGTCTAATGTTTGTGAGGATGATGGCATTGATATGGAGGTAGAACAGACACTGTTTAAAGTTCCTGTTAAACGGAGGAAAAATGAAGAAGTGTGTGATTCTAAAAGTGCAAAGAAGGCGGTTATTGCTGATGATGCTGATGAGGATAGAGACAGTGATAGTGAGTCTGACTCATCTTGTGTTTCTCTGTCACAGCTGGATTGTGCTGGTCGCTGTTATGACAAGGATGATATTAGACTTTTCCTTAAATCTACCAAAAATAAACGAGGTGTGTCTGTGAGTGAATATTTCCCTGATATGAAACAGTTTGTTGAGAAGTCAAAACGCTTTATGGCTGAGGGATGCTTTACGAATAAAGAAGTGTATAGATTAAAGAAAATTGTGAATAAGATTAATGTTGATTTAAGTATTGATAGTGGTGAAAAGAGCTAAATTTTTACTGGTGTCATGGGTTGGTGTTTTCTTTTATCTTTTCTTTTGCTGATGAGTGAAGTCTCGGTTGCATCTTTGAATGTGAATGGTGCACGGGACATCAGAAAAAGAGCTGCGCTGTATGAAGTGTTCACTCAAAAGAGACTGGATGTCATTTTTCTCCAGGAAACACACAGTGATGCAGATAATACTGTAGACTGGACTAAAGAATGGGAAGGTTTTTCTGTTTTAAGTCACAACACCTCCCGCAGTGGAGGTGTTGCAGTTTTATTCTCAAAGAAATTTGCCCCAATTTCATATGATGTTGATGAAGTGATAAAAGGAAGACTATTAAAAGTTCGAGCTGTATTTGAAACTTCTGTTTTAGTTTTGATTTGTGTGTATGCTCCAACCTCAGCAATTCAGAGGATGCTGTTTTTAGATACACTTAATTCAACACTGCAAAAATGTAATAGTGAGGAGTTTTTATTCTTGGGTGGGGATTTTAATTGTACAGAACAATCTTGTGACAGAAATCACCTGGAACCACATGAGCCCTCTCGTAAGAAAATGATTCAAGTTATTAAAACGCATGAGCTATGTGATGTATGGAGACAGATCAATGGCACTCAAAGACAGTACACTTGGGCTCATAGTCGGGAAAAGTTTTTATCTTTAGCTAGGTTGGACAGGTTTTATGCTTTTAAGCATCAGTTTGGTATATTTAGTAAGTGTTTTATTGTCCCGGTTGGTGTCTCTGATCATAGTATGGTCTGCTGTTCATTTGTTTTAAATTCTTTTAAGCCGAGAAGTGCCTATTGGCATTTTAACACCTCCCTGTTAAATGATAAAGGTTTTAAGGATACTTTTAAGGTTTTCTGGGACTCTTTTAGAGCTTCAAAAGACTCTTTTAGTTCTTTGAGACAATGGTGGGATTTTGGAAAAGTGCAAATTAAACAACTCTGCCAGCAGTACACTAGAAACATTACTGTACAGACGTTAAGATCCATGCACACAATAGAGACATCTATAATAAAACTCCAAGAATTGGCTGGTTCGGATGGGAACAATAGTGTATCGGACACTCTCTCATTTATGAAAAAAAAATTAAGTGACCTATTAGGGGTTAAAGTGCAGGGTTCGCTAGTCCGGTCTCGCTTTATGAACATCGACCAAATGGATGCTCCAACAAAATTCTTTTTTAATTTGGAAAAAAAGAATGGGCAGAAAAAGTTTATTCACGCGTTGCGTGCTGAGTCTGGGGTTGTTGTTTTCAACCCCATAGACATTCGAGAAAGAGCTGTCTGTTTTTATGAAAGCTTGTACAGCAGTGAAAGCATAGCAGAGTTGGACACCAACGATGTTTTTTTTCAGGACTTGCCACAGATTTCCAAAGAAGCCAACGCAAAGCTATGCAGGGGCTTGAGCCTGGGTGAGTTATATGAGGCACTCAATGGCATGGAGTCAGGCAAGGCTCCTGGAATTGATGGTCTACCTGTAGACTTTTACAAGTCTTTCTGGACTGAGTTGGGGAGAGATCTGCTCTCGGTGCTCAATGAAAGCCTAGCTGAAGGGCGGCTGCCATTGAGCTGCCGTAGAGCGGTTTTAACTCTCCTCCCGAAAAAAGGTGACCTGATGGATATTAAGAACTGGCGCCCCGTGTCCCTTCTCTGCTCTGACTATAAGCTGCTCTCCAAAGTTTTAGCAATTAGATTGGCAAAAGTAGTGAATCAAGTTATCCACCCGGATCAGAGCTACTGCTTACCTGACAGGTCAATTTTTGATAATATATCTCTAGTGCGAGATATTTTTGATGTCTCTAGATTATTAAATTTAGAATGTGCACTAGTCTCTCTGGATCAAGAAAAAGCTTTTGACAGAGTTGAACATAAGTATCTTTGGAAATGTCTGGCAGCCTTTGGTTTTTGCCAAAAATTTATAAAACTGGTCATGGTTCTGTACAGTGAGGTTGAGAGTGTGCTGAAAGTGAACGGTGGCTTATGCAACCCTTTTACGGTTGGCCGAGGGGTAAGACAAGGGTGCTCCCTCTCAGGCATGCTCTACTCTTTGGCCATTGAACCCTTACTGCAACAAATAAGATTAAAATTAGATGGGTTACAAATCCCTATGGTAAACTCCAATGTTCATTTATCTGCTTATGCTGACGATGTTGTGGTGTTCATTAGTAATCAGAAAGACGTCGATATGTTGCTTGAAATACTTACTGATTTTAATGTTTTATCATCTGCCAAAGTCAATTGGAATAAAAGTGAAGCTGTGATGTGTGGAAATGGGACTGGAAAAAACATAAGACTTCCAGACGGAATTCCGTGGCTCAGAGGAGGTTTTAAATATCTAGGAGTGTTTCTGGGGGATGAACATACTGTACAGAAGAACTGGGATGGCGTTGTTGACAAAGTGAAAGGGCGCCTAGCCAAGTGGAAATGGCTGGCCTCGAAGCTGTCCTATAAAGGGCGTACTTTAATTATCAATAATTTGATTGCTTCATCCTTGTGGCATAAACTGGCCTGTATAGATCCACCTTCAAAACTACTCGCAGAGATACAAGCAATCCTGGTGGATTTCTTCTGGGATAAACTACACTGGATTCCTCAAAGTGTTTTATTTTTATCAAAAGAAGAAGGGGGGCAAGGACTGTTGAATTTGCAGAGCAGGACTGCAGCTTTTCGCCTGCAGTTCATTCAGAGGCTACTGGCAGGGACTACTGAGCCTAATTGGAAGACTGTTGCTTGTTTTATTTTGCAAAGTTTGGGGGGACTACAGATGGATAGATCTCTCTTCCTTCTAGATGCTCTCAAATTGGACATGTCCAGATTACCAGTGTTTTACCATAATCTTTTTAAAGTTTGGAGCCTTTTCAATATTCAGAGGACACAGTGTTTTAACTCTCTTTATTGGCTTTTAAAGGAACCAATAGTGAATGGAGCCCGTCTGGACTTTTCGGCCAGTGACTGCATTGTTCTAGGTTTAAATAGAATTCTCTGCAGTGCCGACTGCAGGATTACCAACCTGGGCCAATTGCTAAATGTAGCGGGACCTACCTTCTCAAACACTGAACAGGTTTCCTCTCGGCTGAAAATCATCTCTACTCGTGTAACTGCTCAGCTGTTGGTGAAATGGCAAGCTAGGCTTACAGATGAGGAGAGACAATTGTTACGGGACTATTCTACAGGGAAAAAAAACCCTGATAGCAAGGATCCTTTTCCAGCCTTGATGATGTCTCCTAAATTTGGTGATTGTGATAGTGTGGTTTTAAAAAAATTTAAGTTGCTGTCGTTTAATTTCTTTTTAGCCACTGGAAAGCTTTTGTATAAAATGTGTGTCCTGGTTTTTAACAAAAAGGTTTTAGAAAAAAAGGTTGATACACCATGGCGTTCTTTTTTTAATTTGGATGAAGATGTTAAACCAGAATGGAGGGTCTTGTATAAGCCACCGTTAGCCAAGAGGGTTGGGGACATACAGTGGAGAGTTCTCCATGGAGCTATTGCTGTTAATGCTTTTATTTCTATCTTAAACCCTGAGATCAGTGCTGATTGTCCTTTCTGTTTAAAAGAGAGACGGTCTTTCATGCTTTTGCTCAATGTTCAAGATTGGATTTACTTTTTAATATTTTAAGAAGTATTTTTATTTGTTTTAACGATTTGTTCTCCGTTGAAGCTTTTATTTTGGGGGTTAAATACACAAGGAATAGACGTTTTGATTGTCAGTTACTAAATTTTATTGTTGGTCAGGCAAAACTTGCTGTATATACTAGTAGGAAAAGCCGAATCGAGAAAAAGCATGGTCAAGATGTCTCAATGGTGTTTAAAGCCTTAATTAAATCCAGAGTTTTGATTGATTTTAATTTTTATAAATCTATGAACGATCTTCCCATGTTTGAATTTAAATGGTCTAACAAAGGTGCATTGTGCTCTGTGTTTGAAGGAGAATTGTTTTTCAGCAATTTACTCTAACTTTTTGGAGTATATATGTTTGTGTGTATAGGTACATATGGGTATGTGTATGCATATTTTACACATGTAGGTAAACAAGGTGTGGAGTCTTTTTAGACGTTGGAAATTTGTAATAAAGAGATTTTAAATTCAATTCTCTCTCTGTCTCTCTCTCTTTCTTTCTCTCTCTCTCTCTCTCTCTCTCTGTCTCTCTCTCTCTCTCTCTCTCTCTCTCATTTCCGGTGCGAGTGTTGAGCGTGAGTGAACGGAGTAGCGTTAGCGCGGTGCAGAGTGGTGTGAGTGGATCTTGATTACTTTCCTTTATTTCCTATTAATTCTGTCTCTGATCTTACCGTTGTGTTTTCTGGGGCCGCGTGCTGTCCATTTTTGGAAGTATGACGGCCCAGCGAGTGCAAGGTTTGTCCAAACTCACGCGGCGTCACGCAGTTAAGGTGGCGACTGCAGTGAGTGTGGAAGATTGTTGTTTAGCTGTGGGAGAAGTAGTGGGGCACTCAGCGATCTTATCTGCGTCGAGAATGAACAATGCAATGGTGTTTTTTCTGGAAAGTGAAGATAAAGCGATTGATTTGGTAGAAAGAGGGATTGTAATAGAAGGGGAGTTCGTGTCCGTTCTCCCGCTTTCTTTACCTGCAAAAAAAGTAACTTTATCAAATGTGCCACCTTTTGTGAGCGATGAGATTCTATCGCAAGCTTTGTCACGTTATGGAAAACTGGCGTCACCAATAAAAAAGATGCCAATCAGTAGCAAATCACCTTTATTGAAACATATAGTTTCCTTTAGGCGTTTTGTCTATATGGTAATTCCAGAGGACGTGGATTTAGATTTGACACTTAATTTCCGGATTGATGATTTCAGCTACACGATTTTTGTTACCACTGGGAAGGGTAAATGCTTTGGATGCGGAAAAACGGGACATTTGATAAGAAATTGTCCCGATAAAAGTATGGAGGAGAAGGAGAGTGGAAAAAATAGTGTAAATGATGATGTGGTGCAGGATGAAGTGGTAGCGCAGGAAACAGTTTCGACTGTCATAGAGGCAAATGACGACATTCAGCAGGAGATTGAGTCTGTTCCGGTCTCATCTCGAACGGGGCTAATTGATCCAATTCTTAAGGAAATCGGAAATGATTCTAGTGATTCATTGAGTATGGTTTCTTCATCAGATAAACAAAAAGAGATGACAAATGATGAAATATCTAAAGTGTCTGTAAATGAAACTGGTGAGGAGGCACAGTTAGAAGTGGGCCAAGAGGAGCAGTTTTTCAAAGTTCCGGTTAAGAGAAAAATACAAAACAAACCGTTGGATGCAAAAATAAGTAAAATTGCTGAGTCACAACATTATGAAATGCAAGAAACAGAGAGTGACAGTGACTCTTCAGAATGTAGTTTGGGTCTCTCACAAAGTGAAGTTATAGAACGTAGTTATGAACTTGAAGACTTTAGACTTTTTCTTAAGACATCAAAAAACAAGAGAGGAATGAAGGTGCAAGATTATTTTCCTGATCTGAGGCAATTTGTTGATAAGGCAAAAATTTTGATGGCAAGGGATTGCTTTGTCAACAAGGAAGTTTATAGATTAAGAAAGATTGTGGGAAAGGTCAATAGTGCCTTAAAAAATGATGCTGTTTGATATGGAAACAAGCTATTGTCATAGGAAGTGTATTTTCTTTCTTTTTTTATTTATAATGAATGAAGTGCATTTTGCTACTATGAATGTTAATGGCGCAAGGAATTTTAAAAAAAGAGCCCAAATATTTGAGGAAATAGAACAGAAAAATATAGATATTGCTTTTTTACAAGAGACGCATAGTAGTTTGGATAATGTTGTTGATTGGATGAAAGAATTTAACGGGTTGTCTGTTTTAAGTCATAATTCTACTTTGAGTGGCGGAGTTGCCATTTTGTTTGGTAGGAATTTTAAACCACATTCATATGATGTAAATGAAGTTATAAAAGGTAGACTTTTAAAAGTCAGAGCTATTTATGAAAAATTTGTTTTTGTTTTTATTTGCATCTATGCTCCAACTGCACCGGTAGAAAGATTAGTGTTTCTAGACACCCTTGGCTCAACCTTACAAAATTGTTGTACTGAAGAGTTTTTGTTTGTAGGGGGTGATTTTAACTGCACTGAACTTGATATCGACAGGAATCATGTTGAACCTCATATGGCTTCACGTAAATGTTTAAACCACTTAATTAGAAAATATGACTTATGTGATGTTTGGAGAACTATGAATGGAAATGAGAGACAGTATACTTGGGCTCATAGAAATGATAATCATTTATCTTTAGCGAGACTAGACAGGTTCTATGTTTTTAAGCACAATTTGAATATGTTTAGTAAATGTGATGTTATACCTTTACCATTTACTGATCATAATATGGTGAAATGTTCATTTATTTTAAATTCAGTGAAACCTAAAAGTGCTTATTGGCATTTCAATACACATCTGCTTAATGATAAGTTTTTTAGGGAGTCCTTTACGTTCTTTTGGAAAGGTTTTAAGGAGAAAAAGTCATATTTTAAATCCATACAGCAATGGTGGGATTATGGAAAGGTACAAATAAAACAATTTACACAGCAATACACTCTAAATGTCACAAAAGAATTATCTCGGTCAGTAAAAGAGTTAGAAAAACAAATAATGGAGTTGCAGAAATTGACGGAGACTTCAGGTGATATCAAGTTTTTGGAAGACTTATTAAGGAAGAAAGCTGAATTTAAAGACCTGCTAGATCATAAAGCACAAGGGGCTTTGGTACGGGCAAAATTTTTGAATATTGATCAGATGGATACACCTTCTAAATATTTCTTTGGTCATGAAAGGAAAAATGGACAAAAACGTACACTTCATGCTTTACGTTCTGAGGATGGAATTTTGCTTTCAAATCCTAAGGAGATTCGTAAAGTGGCAAGTCAGTTTTATCTGTCCCTGTATAGAAGTGAGCTAGAGCTAGTAGATGGGGGAACAAATGGTTTCCTACAAGATCTACCAAAAATATCAGAGGATTCTAACAAAGAACTAGAAAGGGCCCTAACCCTAGGAGAACTTCATAATGCGCTCCAGGGTATGAAGTCTGGAAAAACTCCGGGTATGGATGGGATTCCGGTTGATTTTTTTAAATCATTTTGGCATGAGATAGGAGTTGACCTGCTGGAGGTGTTCAATGACAGCATACAGAAGGGTGAGTTGCCTTTGAGCTGCCGAAGAGCAGTAGTTACCCTTCTCCCGAAAAAAGGAGATCTTACTGAGATCAAAAATTGGAGGCCGGTCTCACTTTTATGCTGTGACAGTAAAGTATTTTCGAAAACATTGGCAATTAGATTGGCTAAGGTAATGGGACAGGTGGTCCATCCAGATCAATCTTATTGTATGCCTGGCAGATCGATATTTGATAACATCTCCTTAATTAGAGATGTTATACAGGCTTCCAGAGTACTTGATGTTAAATGCGGTTTGTTGTCATTGGATCAAGAGAAAGCATTTGATCGGGTGGAGCACTCCTATTTGTGGAATACTTTGGAAGCTTTTGGATTCCCAAAAAAATTCCTACGTATGGTAAAAATTCTTTATAGTGACATTGAGAGTTTAATTAAAATTAATGGTGGTTTATGCGCTCCATTCAAGGTTAAAAGAGGAATTAGACAGGGCTGTGCATTATCAGGAATGTTGTATTCACTTGCTATCGAACCTCTACTCCAAAAGATTAGAAAACGTCTGGAGGGTTTGAGAGCACCATTTTGTGATTTCAATTTTTGTTTATCAGCATATGCCGATGACGTTGTAATAATAATAAACAAACAAGATGATGTAAATGTTGTAGTAAAGATAATAGAGGAATTTGGAAAATGGTCCTCAGCAAGGGTTAATTGGAGAAAAAGTGAGGCTTTGCTATTAGGAGTTTGGAATGATGTAAAACCAACTCTGCCTGAAGGTTTAGTTTGGAGTAGAGGGGGTATAAAATACCTTGGAGTGTTTTTGGGGGATGACAGTGTTGTACAAAAAAATTGGGATGGAATGTTACAAAAAGTAAGAGGTCGTTTAGACAAATGGAAATGGCTTTTACCAAATTTGTCTTACAGGGGAAGAACACTTATTGTCAATAATCTGGTTGCTTCACTTTTATGGCACAGACTGGCATGTACTGACCCTCCTGCAAGGATGTTGGCTGAAATTCAAGCAATCTTTGTAAATTTCTTTTGGGACAAACATCACTGGATACCACAGAGTATTTTGTATCTACCAAGGGAAGAAGGTGGCCAAGGTCTAATTCATCTGCAAAGTAGAATTGCAACATTCCGCTTGAATTTTCTACAAAGACTCTTAGATGGACCAATGAATGTAAGCTGGAAAGCTATCAGCTGTGCTCTATTACGAACTGTTGGAGGGTTTGAATTGGACAGATCTCTTTTTTTGATGGACCCCAAAAGTTTGAATCTCTCACAACTGTCTCCTTTTTATAAAAATCTTTTTAAAGTATGGGACTTGTTTCATATTCAGAAAACTGAGAATTTCTATTCTAGTTACTGGCTGTTGAAGGAACCTTTGATTTGTCAGGCAAGACTGGACATTGCATCTATGTTTTCACCGGGATTCAGCAAAGCTCTAC
>NC_079557.1:555833-575833 GCF_015846415.1 Triplophysa dalaica
CACAAAATCAACATGATCTGTATGTTTCTGTATTCTGTACGTTTTTCTTTACACTTCCTACAATCAAAAGCAAGTGCAAATGCTTTGGAAATACCAATGTACATTTTAGCACACTTACATTGAAAGTGGGTGAGAGAGATTGAGAGAGAGTGAGTGAGAGAGAGTGAGTGAGAGAGAGAAAGAGAGGTTTAGATATTAAAACAGTCATGTTAAATCCAAGCGTGTCTCCAGGAGCTGTCAAATCTGACATGAATAGTTTGTGTTTATCATGTGTTTTTATTCCTGATTATAGATGGACTATATTTCATCCAGTTAAACTTCATCTCTCAAATGGACTCACATTTATTTCTATACTAAAAAAACATTTCACTACAAATGTTTCAAATTCCAGAAGGGCCAGAAAGAGCATTTGACATGTACATGATCCGTTCAGCTATCTGTAGTCATGAGTCTGGTTTTAGTCTGACTATAACAACTGTGTTTATTTGACTTTTTTTTTACATGACCTAAAACCACTTTATGACTGAACGCGTGCTTCTGAAACAGTCGGCCTTGATTTACTCCTCATCGTGTCATTTTAAATCTGTCAGACAAGAGAAGGTTCAGCTGAATGGTGATGTGAACACATACGTGTGTGACAGACAGACTGGTGGAACGGAAGGAGCTGGTGGTGTAAATGAGATTATGTGTGACCCTAAACTAAACATAAAGCCGGTTTAAATCTGAGCGCTCTTCATTTACCTCCTCAGAATGAATCTCTTTCATGTCTGTAGTGAGAATAGTGTCAGACGGACAGAATGAGACACAGATTGAGTTTGTGTAGTGAAGTGATGAAGACATCTGGACAAGCAGATGGACACCAGAGAGAGAGAGAGAGAGAGAGACAGCAATCAGAGAGACGGAACCTGTTGCTTTTCGAATCAAACTTTTTCTCTTAATCTGGATTTCTGGAACAAAATATCAGAAAAGGACACAAAGGACACCAACCCAACAATCCTGCTCTACAAACAAACCAAAAATAACAAGAGGACTAGATTATCAAGGACTATCTGCTACCAGGTACCAAAGTAAGTACTTTACCATCACTTTGTGCCAAATACTCTATGTAGTAGAGTAGGCGGGACGAGACCGTGGTTCGAGTCCGGTGAGTAATTGTGAATGAGCGCCAGCTGTGCGCACACCGGCCTCGAATCACGTAGGAGATGGGAGCATATAAAAGGAACGAGCGACCGGACCGTCGAAGAGAGAGGACCGGGCCCGAATTTATGTTAAGTTTATATTTATGTTCTTGGGTTTTGTATTTATGTTTTGTTTGCCGGCGGTCGTCCGGCTGTTATATTACTTTATTAAATGTTTAAATGTTCCCGCCTCCTTCCTTCCTTTTAATGAATCTTTCTACATTCGACAATAACTACAATCAAACAAACAAAACAAGCAAAAGAAAAGAAAGTAAAAGTTTTAGTGTTACTGACGCAGCAAACTCTGCTCAACCAAATGACCCACGCCTCAGAGGTGTGAATTGGAAGGTGAGAAAACGACTGGACCAAACAAAGGAGATTCCTTAACCAACGCCCACGCAGGTGTGAACGGCCCATTTCACGATGGATGCACAACCCCAATGTGTGGAGGCCATTCCTCTACACTACCCAAAAGAGGTTACAAACGATACAGCAAGGGAAGTCTACAAAAACAAAAGACTCACAGAAAACTCAGAGACTTTATTTGCAGACCTTCATAAAGATGGTAGCACCAGTAACCTGATTTTCTACACCAACCGACCTCATTAATGGCACAAAGCCATCATCTCAGAATTCCCAAATGCTGATAGAAAAGGCATCTGTGGGGGTTTCCAGCTAAAAATTAAAAATGAGGATGACTTAACAACTATCAATGTTAACATCTACAAAACAACAGGGATAGTTGTAGTGAAAAGCACTCAAGGACTTTTCCAACAAAACTTCCTCAGTATCAAAGGAAGATTACAACTGGAACCCAACAATGAGCAACCCACCACAGAGGAATCAGACAGAACCCCAGTTTCTGACGAGCAGCAAGAACATAGAGATCTTCCTAACGCAGAACAAACAGAGGAGCTCCATTCACACTGCTACTGTACTGACATGAGAGAGAGATTCACAGCCCTGGGGGGTGAACTAGTACAGCTCAGAGAAATTGCCCTTTCTCTCCAAACCATACAAAGCTCCAACCAATCCGGCAACAACCCCACAGCCAAGCTAAAAGAGGGAGACAACATCAGGAAAGAACTGTCTTCACTTCAGGCCGAAGTGAAGCAGCTAGTGCAAGGGAGGGAGAGGCTCAAGGTTCAGCTGGCATCACTGGAAACCCAGCTCACACAGCAGACAGAGAGTCACTGGACCCAGCTAACTGCTTTAAGAGAGGAGATAAGAGAACTGAAGCATGAAAAAGATACCCACCTCACAGACCTCAACTCCAAAAATGGTCCAGAACAACAGGTCACCCTTCAAACGGACCACAGCTCCCAGACCTCAGTGTCACAACCCAGCCAAAACCGTCCATCTTCACCAAACCCTTTGCCCAGTACAGATCAACGCAATGAACCTGACAACACTCCAACAACCACAGAGGACTCACAGAAAACAGATATTGTCCTTCTGATAGCCAAAGACTGGGACCCCTTCCCTGCCAAAACAACAGCCAACAGACCAGAGCACCACCCCTGCTGCCTACACCCCCCACCCGGCATATCCAACAGAACTCCAGCAGCCTAAGCTATGCCCAGACAGTGAGCAGAAACTCCACACCAACATCTGCACAAGCTCCAACAGCCGAGCTAAAAGACATCCATCAGATGCTGAACCTGATCTGCTCACACCTACTGTATTAAGACAAAATCTGCAATAAATAAATTAATACCTTATGGATAACAAAGCATTTACCATATCATGTTGGAATATAAGTCCGAATACGCCCACTCAATAAAAATGATTAAAACTGGCCAGTTTTACACATGGATAGAAATCAACAAGACCATCACTTCAACAGATAAGAATATCTTCCTGTGTGCAACCTACATCCCTCCAGCAGAGTCACCCTACTTCAATGAGAACAGTTTCACAATCCTGGAAGAGGAGATCCACTACTTCCAGTCACAGGGCAATGTTCTGATCTGCGGAGACCTAAATGCCAGGACAGGTCGAAGAATCAGACTCAGTTCACTCCAAAGGAGACAAACACATTCCAGGAGGAGATGTCCTTTCCACACCTACACACACACAAAGACTAAACTACGATAAAACAAGAAACAAAAATGGATCAAGACTTCTCCATCTTTGTCGCACACTGGGTCTGTACATGGTCAATGGACGACTACGAGGAGATTCATACGGCAGGTACACCTATAGTTCTAAGCTGGGTAACAGTACGGTAGACTATTTCATCACGGATCTGAATCCTAACTCCCTCAGAGCGTTCACAGTCAGCCCACCATCACCATTGTCAGATCACAGTAAAATCACTCTCTACCTCAATAGATCCGAACCTAACACAGACGCATCAAAACAAACTCACCTCCATACCCTAAAACAAACTTTCAGGTGGAAACAAAATTGCGAAGAGACATACAAAAGCATAACTCGTGAACCAAAAATTTAAAACCTACTGAACAAATTCCTAGTTACCCCATTTCCACACAATAATGAAGGTGTAAGTTTAGCAGAAGACAGGATTAACCAAATTTTTACAATATCTGCAACACTATCTAACCTAAAACCCACTAACACAAAACCAAACAAAAAGCCTGTAAATGAGAAATGGTTTGATAAGGAGTGTAAAAAACTTAGAAAAGAAGTAAGAATTCTATCAAATCAGAAACACAGAGATGCTGACAATGTAAACACACGCCAACTCTACCATGAAAATGTTAAACAATATAAGAAACAAGAATACACAAAACCAGTTAAAAGCAATTGAACAATCTCTAGAAACAAATCGCTTCTGGGAACATTGGAACACACTTAACAAACCCTACCATGAAGATCTTCCCATTCAGAACGGAGACGTATGGATAAAGCACTTCTCAAACCTCTTTAGTAAAATAAACATGAACCATGAACAAACTAACCTACACAACAAACTATGTACTCTGGAGTCAACAATTAAAGATTACCAAAACCCTTTAGACTATCCAATTACACTCGCTGAACTAGACCAAAATATACCAAAACTTAAATCCCAAAAAGCAAGTGGTATCGACGGTATCCTAAACGAGATGATTAAACACGCAGACCAAAAACTTACACTCGCCATCCTCAAACTGTTTAATATCATCTTAAGTACAGGTATATTTCCCACAATCTGGAACCCAGGTCTCTTAACTCCAATCCATAAAAGTGGAGACAAATTCGACCCTAATAACTATCGCGGAATATGTGTAAACAGTAATCTAGGTAAACTCCTCTGTAACATTATTAACAGCAGACTTCTCCAATATCTAAACAACCAAAACATCTGAGAAAATGCAAAATTGGTTTCCAACCCAAATACCGCACATCCGATCATATATACACTCTTCATACCTTAATTGACAAAGAAACAAACCAAAAGAAAAGAAAGCTCTACTCATGCTTAGTTGACTTCAAAAAAGCTTTTGACTCAATCTGGCATGAGGGACTTTTTCTTCAGTAGATTCAATGCGGCATCGGAGGAAAAACCTACGACATCATCAAATCAATGTACACCAATAACACACTTACAGTTAAAATTGGCAACAAGCACACAGACTTTCTCTCCCAGAGTCGTGGAGTGAGACAGGGCTGTAGTCTAAGTCCTACACTATTTAACATTTACATGAATGAATTAGCTGGAGCTCTAGAACAGTCACCAGGACCCGGTCCGACCTTACAAGACACCGAAGTGAAATGCCTCCTGTTTGCAGACGATCTGGTGCTGCTGTCACCCACAAAAGAGGGTCTACAGCAACATCTGGACACCCTGCACACTTTCTGCCAAACATGGGCCCTATCGGTTAACCTTAAGAAGACTCGAGTCATGATATTCCAAAAAAAGCCCAGTAGCCAAAATCAACATCACCGTTTCAAACTAAACAACGTGCCCCTAGAACACACCAAGAACTACACATATCTCGCTATAAACATTAGTAACACCGGAAACTTAAGCAGAATTAGGACTGTATCCTCTAATCATTAAAATACAAAAAAGAGCTTTAAAATTCTACACACACCTTAAGAACAGCGACACAGACACACTCCATCACAAAGCCTTAAGTCATCAAGAGCTGAGCCCAGAGAGAAACCCCTTCATCCAACTGATCTCACAACTAACTCTACAACCCCAAACATGCCCAAGTCAACCCCAAACCCCAGCCAGACTAAACCAAATGATCAAAAGACAAAAAGAGAAATATGTCAAACACTGGACAGAAGCAACAGCTCAGCAAAGTAAACTGGAATGCTATCTGTCACTAAAGAGAGAATATAAAGTGTCAGAATAGCTCACAAGCGTATCAGACCCTAAACTAAGAAAAGTGTTGAGCATGTACAGACTCAGTGATCACCAGCTCACTGTAGAGACGGGCAGACACAGACACACATGGACACCGAGAGAAGAGCGACTGTGTCCACACTGCACACACAATCAAGTGGAAACAGAGCTGCACTTTCTCCTCTCCTGTCCCAACTACACACACATCAGAGAAACATTCTTCCCCCAGTTTACAAACTTACACAAAGACTTTGACCAGTTTCAACAAAAGGACAAGATCTCATACATACTGGGAGAAAAGTCAAGAAGCTCAAACCTGCTGCAAGATATGTCAAGTCCTGCCACGACCAAAGAACAAGCAGCACAACACAACACAACACTGACAGACAACACACACAAACTGACACTGTCACCCTCATTGAGAACTTTAATTAAAACTCTTTTTCTGTTTATATTGAGATGTATATATATATAGATTTTTACTTATAGACTTTTAATTTTATTCTATTTTATTTTTTATCTTAATCTGTATTTCTGCATGTTTATATTTAATCTTGTGCTTTGGCAATTTACATTTTCTTTTATCATGCCAATAAAGCTCCTTTGAATCTTGAGAGAGAGAGAGAGAGAGAGAGAGAGAGACAGAGAGAGAGACAGAGAGAGAGAGAGAGAGAGAGAGAGACAGAGAGAGAGACAGAGAGAGAGAGAGAGAGAGAGAGAGAGAGAGAGAGAGACAGAGAGAGAGAGAGAGACAGAGAGGGAGACAGAGAGGGAGAGAGAAAGATTCATCACCTGAACACTGAAGTTCTGTCACACATCACTGGACATGAAAACACTCACAACATCTCATGAATCAGACAAACAAAACATCACAACACATCATTCACTCAAAGAGAATCAAGTGAGATCACCTGGAGACTTTTATTAAATGTTGAGAGTGTTTATCTATTACAATGAACACACACGCAGATAAACACACTCACACACATACAGACGGGGAGACACACTAACATATTCAACAACACACAGACAGGCAGACACACACACACACACACACACACACACACACACACACATCACTCACACACACACATGGTGTCAGTGGTGGTGTTTGTTAGCCGACAGAAGTGAAGCGTGCTGCTCTTCTGAATGTTTAAATCAGACTGAAACTGAAAGTGAACGACGTCACACGTGACTGTTCTGTCAACACAATGTCATTTGTCATGTCTGGTGTGTTCAGGGTCATGATCACAGATGTGTGTTCAGTCTCTGCACCACTGTGATGTCACACTACATCATCATCATGTTATTGACAGCTGTGTGTTTATAGTGTTATGATCACATGTCATTCTTATATTGAACTCATGACCTCACATGAGACCTTCAGTGTCGTCTTCATCCCTGAACATGTTTCCTTCAGCTGGGGCCATTCATCAACATAACAACAACACACAATGCCATCAGGTCTGGGCATGAACTGCATCCTGCGGTAACCTTGGAACAAAGAGACAAGACTGGCTGAGAGTAGAGTACTGTTCTGCACTCTTTGATGCAACAAGTACATCATTTGTTGTTGGATGTGTTCCTGGTTCCGGTTGATCTAAATAATGCAGCCTAAATCCTCTGAGGATTAATATTATGGGAGTGTAGTGTTTGCAATATTAAAAAGATGCATCTTTAGTCTAGATTTAAACTGACAGAGTGTGTCTGCCTCCCGGACAGTGCAGGGAAGAATATTCCAAAGTTTAGGCGCTAGATAAGAAAAGGATCTACCACCTGCACTTGATTTTGAAATTCAAGGTATTACCAACTGACAAGACGCCTGAGAGCGTAATGCACGTGGAGGATTGTAATACAATAGAAGTTCATTTAAATACTGCGGCGCTAGACCATGTAGGGCTTTATAGGTAATAAGCAAGATCTTAAAGTTAATGCGATGCTTTATAGGTAACCAGTGCAAGGTTGACAGAACCAGGGTTATATGCTCATACTTTTTTGTACGTGTAAGAACTCAAGCTGCCGCGTTTTGAACTAGTTGCAGTTTTTGTAATAGGCCCGCAGGGCAACCACCTAGAAGTGCATTACAGTAATCTAGTCTTGATGTCATGAATGCATGAATTCATTTCTCTGCATCTGACAGTGACAGCATATGACGTAGTTTAGATATATTCTTAAGATGAAAAAATGCAATTTTATAGGTGTTGGCGGCATGGCCCTAAAATGACAGATCACTATCGAATACAACGCCAAGATTCTTAGCTGACGACAAGGATTTTATGGAGCATGCGTCAATAGTTAAGCAGTATTCTTGGTTGTTACGTATGGTGGTTTTTGGTCCAGTAAGTAACACTTCTGTTTCTGAGTTCAGTAGTAAAAAATTGTTACTCATCCAGTTTTTTAAATCAACTATGCATTCCTTTATTTGATGGAACTGCTGGGTTTCATGAGGCTTCGAGGAAATATAAAGTTGAGTATCATCAGCATAACAGTGAAAGCTAATTCCCTGTTGCTTTATTATATCTTCTAGAGGTAGCATATATAATGCGAAGAGCAGAGGCCCTAAGACTAAACAACACAAACCCGTCTGATCGAAGCTATAAGAATTTATCACTATCGACTAAAATGTATGTGGAGATCACTAATAAACTTATAATTAGGGCTGTCAGACGATTAATCGCATTCAGTTTGTTTACATGATATATATCTGTGCACTGTGCATATTTACAATTTATTCATTTGGCAGACACTTTTATCCAAAGCGACTTACAGTGCACTTATTACAAGGACAATCCCCCTGGAGCAACATGGAGTAAAGTGTCTTGCTCAAGGACACACTGGTGGTGGATGCTGGGATCGAACCAGCAACCTTTGATTTACCAGTTCAGTGGTTTAACCCACTAGACCACCATCTCCTATTGTGTTTATAAACACAAAACCTACACATACTTGTCTATATATTTTGGAAATATTTAAATGAATCAATGTATATATATTAATGGGTTGGCACTCCATCCAGGGTGTATCCTGCCTTGATGCCCAAAGACTCCTGAGATAGGCGCAGGCTCCCCGTGACCCGAGGTAGTTCGGATAAGCGGTAGAAAATGGATGGATGGATGGATGTATATATATTACTAATTCAAATTCTAATTAAACGTTTTTTATTTATTATAATTTTTTTTAATTATTTAACAAACTTTTATTCTGGATGTGATTCATCATGATGCATCACTTGACAGTATTATTGTAGTAAACACTTTTCAATAAGGTGCTATTATTTAACAATGAACAATTGAGTTTTTGAACATTTATTAATTCTTATCAACATTAGTTCATGTCACTTCACTTATTCATGTTAGTTCTTGGTCCATTAACTAAAGTTTAGTGACAACGTTTGATTTGACTGAAGTATTCTTCATAGTTAGTTTGTGTTAGCTCATGTGTTAACTTATTCTTATTACACGGCTCATTTGAATGCTTAAGTCTGATTGGCCAGTCGCACCATTCCAACCGCTCAAATCATTTTGAGAGGGACATCCATCCATCCATCCATTTTCTACCGCTTATCCGAACTACCTCGGGTCACGGGGAGCCTGCGCCTATCTCAGGAGTCATCGGGCATCAAGGCAGGATACACCCTGGATGGAGTGCCAACCCATCGCAGGGCACACACACTCACTCATTCACACCCTACGGACAATTTTTCCAGAGATGCCAATCAACCTACCATATATGTCTTTCGACCAGGGGAGGAAACCGGAGTAGCCGGAGGAAACCCCCGAGGCACGGGGAGAATCTTTTAGTAACATATATGACATTATATTTACAAATGATTCAACCAATTTGCCTGTTCGTGACATTTGAAAGTCATTTCTTACTTTAAAACCGAAACCAAACGTTTCCTCACAGAAGGTCTGCATTCTGTAAAAATGAGCTAAAACATTTCAAATTCACATGTCCAGTTTTTTTCTCATGTATCAAGTAGGCGTGTAATAAACTGTATAATCTACAAGCAGCCGGCTGTTATCATTCACATTCTGATCACACTGTCGGGATTATTTCTGTGATAACAACCGGCTGCCTGTACATTATCACTCACATAACAAACATCACCTTATTGTGAAGTGTTACCTGATGGATGTTATTGCTGTATACTTTTGACACGCTTGTGAATGTACATCTCTCCACGTGATTGGTTGCTCTAACAGTCAGTCATATGGCCTCATGGGCGGGGCTTAGCCAATGAAAGCGGCTGAGGTTCCCTGGATACACGAGACTGTATAATTCAACAGATCTCAACTACTGTACAGTTTACATGAATGTGGATGTTTGTGTTTACACGTGAGACTGCTGTGATATAAACTGTAGTATAGCTCATATTGTGACATTTTTTGTTAAAACATTTCTCCTGAAGTGTGAGTTTATCATTTGAACATTTATTGACAGTTCTCGTCTAGGTTTTTTATATTCATGATGATTCTGAACAGTAATGAGAATCATTATCATAAAGGCAGTATGAACACCATCAGGATGTCTCCATACGTATAAATCATCATTTTCAGTAAATCAGTCAAAACTCTTTCAGGGAAATATGACTCTTGAGTAGTTTAGAAGATTCCTCTCCTTCAAGTGAAAATCAGCAGGTGCAGAAAGTTTCTGTCACATTCATGTCCGCTCAAGTATTTCTTAAAGTTTGTAATGAAGTTTTCTTAAATTCACCTTTGAAGAAGTTTTGCAGGTGGCTTTCATCACACCTCCGGCTCTCAGAACTCTATATGGGTTTAAGAAAAGCCGCTTATAGAAACCTTCAAACGCTCAGAGAAGCCGTCATCTGTGTGAGGTCTGCAGTCCATTCACTCGAATCATCTCACGGTCAAATCCATTTAGTGTCTGGAGGATGTGTTTGCTAAGATAAGACTTATACCATCCACAACATTTCCATCCAAGAGTTTGACTGAAAGCTGAAGACATGATATGAAGCTTCTGAAAAGCACAACTTTCTTCTGATATCTGAACACAGAGGTTTTAAATATCACTTCAACAAATGACTTGTGAAATGCTCTCTCATTTGGACGTCGCTGCGGATTAAAGCATCTACTCTGCTAAATAAAGAAATCGATGTCATATTTCCTTCTTAAACTCTAAAGTGGACGCTTTAAGAGCTCATGGTGACACTTTTACATTACCCAGAATGCCCTCTGTCTGAACCGAGTCTACAGCTCTCTATAAAATGACACAGTTCTCATGTAATCATGTAATAAACGATGATTACATCATGGAAATCATTACAAACAGACGCTGGCGTGACACGCTATCTGAGCAGCGGTCTGAAAAGACACGCATGACTGAAATTAAACATGGAATTAAGTCGTTTCTGCAAGTACACTTCATTTTACAGATGACCTTTGACCCCTGTGGGACTCCACACTGTGATTCCTGTGGAACGTTCTTAAAGGAGTCATGAAGTGTGCCGTTTATTGTTTTATACGGTTGTAGGAGTTCTAGTTATGACGTTCGCGTGGTTTTTACATTTAAAAACATCAAATCAATAAGATATAGGCCATTTTCTACATGATCAATTTTAATCTGGTTAGAGATGTAACGTTAGGTCACACAATAGCTGACATTAGTACAGGATCAGTAGTATCTGGAAACCTCCTGTGATTTATAAATGACCTTCACACATCAGTATTTCATGTGACACAATTGCACCAGATGATTTTACTCAAATTTACTGATTTATACCCCAGATGTGATGGCAAGGCTTTGCGTATAGTTTGTATAGTCTATAGTTGTATTGCGTTTAATGATATATGACCGTACCTGTCTGCATTTGAGACAAGTGATCCTGAACCGGACAAAGATCACCGCGATCACGGGTCTCAAATGTTACGAGAGTTTTTATGAGAAATAAACACAAATTCGCACAGACAGACATGAACTCAATCAATACACAACTCAATCCATACACAACTCTATACACAACTCAATCCATACACAACTCAATCCATACACAACTCTATACACAACTCGATCCATACACAACTCAATCCATACACAACTCTATACACAACTCGATCCATACACAACTCTATACACAACTGGATCCATACACAACTCTATACACAACTCAATCCATACACAACTCAATCCATACACAACTTTATACACAACTCAATCCATACACAACTCAATCCATACACAACTCTATACACAACTGGATCCATACACAACTCGATCCATACACAACTCTATACACAACTCAATCCATACACAACTCGATCCAGACACAACTCTATACACAACTGGATTCATACACAACTCTATACACATCACAACTCGGGGGACCATTTGGAATCCTCCATCAACCTGACCGACATGTCTTTGGGCTCAGGGAGTAAACCCACACAAACTTCACACAGAAATGACCATCTTACTGTGAGACAACAGTGCAAACAGATGTTTGTGAAGTAAACACAGTGTTAGATGATCCAGTGCCTGACTGTGTGCAACATAAACAATCATCTCAACAATATCTCACATCATCCCAACACCACAGACCAACCATCCATCCATCCATCCATCCATCTCCTCAAGCCTTCTCTGTAAACATCCTTAAAACAACATATAATCACATGAGAAGAAAATGAGACAAATGTAATGGCCTGTATTATGAGCAATCTAACAATGTTTGTGATCATTTACAAAAAAGTAAAAAAAAATGACCCACTAAAATATTTTGTTCTTGTTTCAAGCATAAGCTTCACATAATTGTGTTAGATTTCTCTGACATCCATACATTTGCTTCAGGATTGAATATATCTTGTTTTAAGAATTTTTCAAACTAGTGCTTATATTCAGAGTAAAATACAGATGTTTATGTGAACAGACGGCGGGTGTGGATGAGAGGTTTCCACTGACCCACAGACATCAGCTTCACAGACCAAACGTTTCACTGCTCCGCTACACAACAAACTCAAACATACACACATGAGGAAATACTACACGAGTCATATATGAACCTGACGAATGATATGAGCCGAAACCTCTACACACACACACACACTCCATACCATCAAATACTATACAAACACACTTCCTGCTGTATGATGGACACACTATTCACACACTCTTTAAACACACATGCACGCACGCACCACACCCCACACACACAAATATACTACACACACGGTTACGAACACACAATCCATTTACATCAAATACTACACAAACACACTTCCTACTAAACACACTCTTTACACACATAAAACATAGACACACACACACACACACAAAGTTGTGAGACGTGTAGATGAAGTGGTTTTAGCAGAACAGAATCTTCTGTGTGTTCTTCAGTCGTGTAGAGAGATGAATTATGATCTATTGTTTAGAAATGTAAAGCGTGATATTGTGAAGTCACGGAATCGTTCATCATCACTGTTCAACAAACATTTGTCTAGAGCCTTTCAATGTTTTTCTTTCACTTACAATCATGACATGCTTGTGTTTTAGTTTACTGAAAACCCCAAGAGACAAAACTCTTCTCCAGTTCCTCATCTAAACTTAAAGAGAAAAACAAACCACAGATATTTATTGCCATGAAACCTCAGAAGATGCATTTCTGCTGAAGTCCAACTCCACAAATATATCCTTCACAAATCACACAATCCCAGAATGCACTGTGACATACCAGAGGTGTAATTATACATCATATTGCATTAGTTTGGTGCTTTAACTACGTTAAGAAGTTCTTTCATAGGGTTCTTAATTCTTCTCTTAATTTTCCGTGCATGCCAAGTTAAAGTTTATCACTTTGTTTCAAATATTGTGAACCCAGTCTTGTGTGTTGTATTGAGTGTTTTCATCTAAGACAAGCAGGGAATACATACACAGCACGAGCAGATTTTGTACAGCAGAATAAAATAAGAATTAAAGTGAAACTGTCCGTAGATGAAGTTATAATTCTGACGTGAGTGTTGTGAGTGTATTGTTGCTCAGTTAAAGCTGAAGAAGGATGGGTCTGGTGTCGGTCACGACCCGTTTCTCTCAAACATTCCCTTCAACCCGCAAATCTTGCTAACATGACCCAGAGGAGTGCTGCGACCCCGCACACAACCTCACACGCCTCTTCATCATCATCTTCTGCTTTATATCACTGAGCTGTTAGTGAGGAATGAGCTCTCTGTCTCACATCAGACACCTGTGAACACTTCAACTACTGTAGAGACACATCACTGACCGCGACCAGCTCAACTCATTTGACGCTGGACTCACTTCACACATCACAGATGACATCTCTTTAATATCTCTATTCATCTCACACATTAATGAAACTAAATGAAAATTAACATAAACATAAAGTGAAAATGGCAGAAGTTTACTTGAAGGTGAGGTAACACAGTAATCTCATATTAATCTTGAGTCTATACAGTATTGTTGTATACGTCGACTCTTGATCAGTATTTAGTTTGATCAAATGTATAAAAGATTATTTCCAGAAAAAGACTTTTAAACGAGGGCGAAGTGGCAAACGGAGTCTGTAATCTTGAAGATCTCAATATCAACTCACACATTTTACACTCTCATTTTATTCTCCTGAGCATTTTAGGAGAAACATCTGACACTTAAATGAGACTTAAATAGAACACAAGTGAGAACTTCCCATGGCCTTGAAACACAATTCCTAGAGAAACAATAGACAGCTATTTCTGCTGACCGTGTGTGTATGTGTGTCATTGTTTGTGTGTTCGTCTGCGTGTGCGTTTGTGGAGTGTGTATGTGTGTGTGGCCGTGAGCTCATGAAGTATGAAAGGTGAATGAGATTATCAGTAGCAGATGTATGAATGCATGTCCTCGCTATGACAGGAACAGGAAGTTCTTACAGTAAGCAGTGATTGGCTCTCAAGGTCAAACTACTCTAATGGTTTGAAAAGGAAACAGTGAGTTGAGAACCTAATCAAACTCTTCATGAGCATCACACAAAACTCATCACACACGCTACAGTGATTGAAAGACTGTCCTCATCGATGAGAACTTGCAGTGGCAGATAGAGGACTGAAGTGTGTTGTCAGTGGTGTTGTGTATTAAAGTGATGAATGTGTTAAAGACAGCAGGGAGGAAACGCTTCTGAACGCCTCAAGAACACAAACACCCAGAGCTCTCGGCCAATCACACGAGCCCTCCGGCACACATCACTTCCAGAACGCTTCAGTGTCCCGCTGTGTCATTGAGAATGATCCGGAACAGTGATGTCATCAGTAATTGGGTGGGCGGAGCGCGATCTGTGATGCCAGCTGCTCTGCTAATTGCTTGTGTGACAAAAACACAGAAAGACACAAATGAAAACCACAAACTCCCCGCGGGCGAGAGACGCCTCAACCCCGACTCTCTCTTTCATTAGTTTCCCACATGTCAGGTCAGACACAATCCTGAAAAAAACTGATGCTTCATTACTAGAATCATTTAAGAACCAGATTAACTCCTACAGGTGAACTTTCAGAGAGGAAAAACTATTTTATTTCAATGAGAGTCAATGTAAAATCTACTGATGAAATGTGTCATGAGATCTTAAGGTCTTGTGCTGATTTGTGAAGATACCTCAGTTTAACATCCAAAATCAATATTAAAACTGAAATCCTCTCAAGAGCTGATGCTAATCTCAGATTTACCGTATCTACTGTACATTCATGTCACACCATTAATCACTAATCCTTTGCAAAATAAAAGTTTGTGTTTACATAAAATATGTGTTTGTACTGTATATAATAATAATGTATATATAAATACATATACACTCACCTAAAGGATTATTATGAACACCTGTTCAATTTCTCATTAATGTAATTATGGTGGTGGTGTAATGGTGTGGGGGATGTTTTCTTGGCTCACTTTAGGCCCCTTAGTGCCAATTGGGCATCGTTTAAATGCCACGGCCTACCTGAGCATTGTTTCTGACCATGTCCATCCCTTTATGACCACCATGTACCCATCCTCTGATGAATACTTCCAGCAGGATAATGCACCATCTCACAAAGCTTGAATCATTTCAAATTGGTTTCTTGAACATGACAATGAGTTCACTGTACTAAAATGGCCCCACAGTCACCAGATCTCAACCCAATAGAGCATCTTTGGGATGTGGTGGAACGGGAGCTTCGTGCATCCCACAAATCTCCATCAACTGCAAGATGATGTCCTATCAATATGGGCCAACATTTCAAAAGAATGCTTTCAGCACCTTGTTGAATCAATGCCACGTAGAATTAAGGCAGTTCTGAAGGCCAACACAGTATTAGTATGGTGTTCCTAATAATCCTTTAGGTGAGTGTACATTCATATATATATTTAAGAAATATTTACACATGTATATACATGTTTATATTTATACATCATTTAGATTATAAATAAACATAAATATTTAACATATACAAATATATTTTTTCTTCAAATGATGTGACATGGATGTGTGTGTGTGTGTGTGTGTGTGTGTGTATTTATATATACATAATTATTACACACATATTTTATGTAAACAAAAATGTTTATTTTGCAAATGATAAGTCGTGATTCCCCCGTGTGACTCCCCTAATTCATTTGAACAATATTTCCTGAATATCACTTTTGTGTGGTCACTGATTAATTTCTAGGAATCTTGAGAAACAGACATCTGAAGAAATGAGACGTTCATGAAGAGTGTGTGTGTTTATGGTCCAGGTGGAATAAATGACATGAACACACACACCTGCTGATCAAACGCTTTGATTAAACCAGCGTGACTCTGAACACACCCCACACACACATTCAACAACAACATTCATTCATGAACCTTCACACGACAGCCAGAAAACATCTGAAGCTTCTACTTTTACTTTTACACGACCGACACATACAATTCAACTCACAGAATCTAATCTGAAAATATCCATTTGAGAGGAAAATCCCACATGACATCTCTTTTATATCTCAGTTATTTAAATCTCATGTGTCTGTCAGAGAAAGAGTCCGAAATGTGTCTGTCAGGAGAGTTTGAGAAGATATGTAAACAATGTGTCAAACTGAGCTCAGATTGGTCTCGTCTGCAATCAAAAGATCTCAATATTATTGAAGATTATTATCAACACAAACATTTCTCATCACATTTCAACAAATCCAGATTATTTGACCTCAACAATTTACATTCATGATGATGATACTTGAATAAAACACAACTGAGAACTCACCAACATCTCATGAAAAAGCAATCTGAGGTTTGATGACACAAACTATTACACAACATTACGATTTAAATGACATCTCTCTCACACACGCACAAAGACATATACACACACACACACACACAGACACACACACACACACACACACACATTGTGTGCTAGATCAACAATAGTTGTTTTTGTAATAGCTAATGCTTTAGGTGGCGTCAGGGTTTATTTAGACTCCTGTGTGTGAAGCTTCGGTCAGGCGTCTCTCACTACTCACACATATGAGGAGATAACATGAAGCTTCACACACACACACAGACTGTTAAAACAAATCCTCCTCACTCGACCTTACACCTTTCTCTCTTTTTCTCTCTCTCCTCAACATAAACATATCAGCTGAGATTTAAAAGCCATGTGAAGTATGTGAGAGGTGTCTGTCTGTGTAAATCTTATCCACACATGAAGTTTAATCATCATCACACTTCATCTTGAGTCACATGATGTGAGGATTATGTGCAGACACCGCTAACAGATAAATAACATGCTTAAATATTTTACATAAAAGTCAAACAGGCAGTTTGAGATCTGAAGAGCAAACTGATTCATGTCCACACACACGTGAATAAACCAAGCTCAAGTGAAGGAGGTGTAAAACTGTTGACCTAATGTAAGGAAACACATGTCCTGACACACAAAAAA
Source organism: Triplophysa dalaica (assembly GCF_015846415.1). Taxonomy (NCBI): domain Eukaryota; kingdom Metazoa; phylum Chordata; class Actinopteri; order Cypriniformes; family Nemacheilidae; genus Triplophysa; species Triplophysa dalaica. The sequence continues at coordinate 573,212 of NC_079557.1, forward strand.
CACTTTATGGCGTATAAATGAATCTTATTGAAAAATTAGCATTTTATTTGACTCACCCTTGTGTTGTTTCAATCTCACAGGATTTTCTCTGAGGAACACAAAAGATGTTTTAAAATGATTCTATATGGTGTATGTATTGCTTTACAGTGAAAGTGACTGGTGTCTATATCAAGCGTGCATAAAATAATCAAGAATGATCAAAATTGTTCGATTGTCCCAACTCAAAATGCTTATGTATTTAGTTATTATTATTATTCTTTACATGTATGTGTATTTATATAAATACTTTTTTTTAAACGTCTACACTCTAGATGTTGGATACTCTTGTTTTTCTGGGTCTTTTGGGAAAATTAAAAAAATATATACAGAAAAAAAGGATGATAAAAATTAAACAACTACATTGCAGCATTTTTAAAAATTTATACTTTTAAAAAAATAGTATTTAAATATACATGTATATATACACATCAACAATAACGAAAACAAAAAGTGTGACTTTGATCATTATTTTAGTACTATTATTAACACCTTGAATTTTTGCATGATTTATGTTTAACCATATAAATAATCTTGTACTGTGTGTTTACTGTGGTAAAATATAGAGTAAATATTATAGTTTTTCCAATTTAACAGGATAAATATGAAAATATACAGCAGTATGTAGGCTACAGTAATTCATTGTTTTCATTACCAGAAAGTATTCTTCAATATTACAGTTTATTTTCATGTGCGTTACATTATTATTTATGATCTTTTAAATGTCTTTTGATTCTCGAATCTGAACCGGAAGCACGCGCTAAAAACCTTATAAATCTAAAATCTGTTAAATAAGATGATATTAGATAATAGACGAGTAAGAGAAGATCTCAGATCAACAGACACAACTGACATGAACAAACAGGTCTTATGTGTCCAGATTTTACACAGACAAGCACCCCGACTGCTGCTTAAAACAACACTTACGACCAAACTCATCAAACACTGTGTTTGTGTGTTCTTGACATCGTGTTGAAAATAAAAATTTAAACGTAATCTAGCGGTAAGATTTACTTTAACGAATACATCGTTTGTTTGCGACCCGCAGAGAGTTTAAAGGTGGCGTGTGGCAGGAGTGTAACAGTGACTGCGTAAATGAAGCGCAGCGGGATTAACTTGAATACAATACTGTACACACGCACACGCACACACATGAACGTATTACAAACCGTTATGTTCAATATAAAATGTGTTCACATTAAAACTTTGGGGACCTTTACCACAGTACCCTTGGATGGGTTTCATCTGTAGTAAAACCATGTTATGTTGTTGTTTTAAATCATGGTTAATGATGGTAAAGTGTTGGCATTCATCTTTGCACTGTATGTTTCTCTATACTGTCAGTGACTAATCAGAATTTAAATCACTTAATCGTAGTTCTCAGAATCACTGCTCACTGAAATGCTCTTTTACACAAAAACTACAGATTTTCTCCCTTATTTGATAGAATGAAACCAAGTTAAATGTATTGTAACACAATACTTTTTAAATACCCATTGACAGCTCAAGTTGTGAATAATCAAATAAACCGGCTGTTAAAATGTGTTTTTCTATTTGTGTTTGTTAGTGTGTTAAGTTTTGTGTTGATGTTGTGTATGTTGAGTTGTGTGTTTGTATGTTTAGTGGTTTAAGGAGGTTGTCTGAAGGCTTGTGTAGATTTATGATGTTTCAGGTCACTCAGCAGTGCGCCTGCTGCTCTCTTGTGTGACCCCACATACCACAACTGTGTGTGTGTGTGTGTGTGTGTGTGTGAAGACCCATATCCTGAGAGGAACAGGGCAGATATCCAGGGCAGTAAGACAAGAAAGTGGCGACAGCGTCAGTCTTTTACTGCATTTAACCCTCTATTAAATCAGACCTGATCTGATTACAACAACATTTGATTTTATGACTCTGTATAACATAAACACTCCTCAAAGCTTTATTGTCTTTAACAAGATGAAGTGCTCTTCTTCATCAGAGGAACACACACACACACACACACACAGTACTCTATCTCTGTCACACACACACACACACACACACACACACACACACACAGTACTCTATCTCTGTCACACACACACACACACACACACACACACACACACAGTACTCTATCTCTGTCACACACACACACACACACACACACACAGTACTCTATCTCTGTCACACACACACACACACACACACACACACACACACACACAGTACTCTATCTCTGTCACACACACACACACACACACACTCACACACACACACAGTACTCTATCTCTGTCACACACACACACACACACACACACACACGCACACACACACACACACAGTACTCTATCTCTGTCACACACACACACACACAGAGTGGGTTGGAGTGGAGACACCCAGTGATAAGCGTTCAACGTCACGTCTGGCTTCCATTACAGTCTCTCTCTCTCACACACACACACACACACACACAAATGTGACGATGACTACACTGTTAGAGTTCACTTCTAAGAACACATGCTACTTTTTTGTAGTTTTATGAGCTTAAATTAATTACTTAAGAAATGTTTAACCGTTTCATATGATGCAGACCCACACATGAACATTTATATACAATCTTAT
>NC_079557.1:580833-683333 GCF_015846415.1 Triplophysa dalaica
TTATTTCCAAAGTGATAACTGAGAGATTTAAAACAGTTGACAGTAGATTGTGTAATAATAATCTCTTAACTAAATGAAACATGGAGGGTTTATTTCGGGCAACACAGAGAGACTTTGACGGGCCAATATGAATATTTTGGTCATGATCCTTTTTGTACATGTAAATCATTTCACAGATTTATCTTCATGAAGCCACACGACTGCCAGCGGTAGAGAAAGTGAGGGATTCTCATATCATTTCATTGAGAGAAACATCAGAAGCTGCCGTGTGTTTGTTTGTCATTGACTCTCACGGCGGTACAGATGGATCATTAACAGAAAGCAGCCAGCGTTTGGCTTCACTTTAAACATCAGCGTCGTTTCATGCTCAATATCTGCTCAATCTCTCATCCTCCCACATCTGCTGAATGAGGATGACAGAAAACGCCTCATCACGACTCATGCTTTATATTCTCAATGTGGATGACATCAGACGATGACAATACTACGGTACATTGAGATGTATTGTTGTTAAAACAGTGTGAAGTGATTCTGACTAAACTTCTGCTGTTTGATTCAGATGTGTCTGTGTCTCCAGCTGATTCTCTTCATAAACTCTGTTTGATCACATCTTTATGATTCTTTCACGAATCATGGAGTTAATCTTTCATTTGACTCTCTGAATCTCTGGAGCGACGGCAGATGAAATAACACTGAACCGCTTGCTTCCCAGATGTTTGATCCAAAACGCTGCCAAGTCCAAACCTCAGGCTGTGTCTCTCTGAGCTTCTTCCAAACACAATCCACATGCAGATCAGATCCCAGCGTGCTCTCCTGAAACACTGAAGGTTTAGCGTGAGGGATGCGTGAAGCAGCGATTCTATCCAGTTCAGACTTCACATCTGTGTGTAAAGATAAAGCATTGCTTACTGTTGCAATGATGAATGTTGAGGACAGTAAGAGAGACATCAGAAAAGTATGCTTGTGTAAATCAAAAAGGGTCCAAACTAGTCCCGGGTTGTGTTGAAATAATAACCGAATGATGTGATGTGTGCGAGATGTGGAGTTGAGATGTGAAGAATGCGTTTGTGATGACATCAGGACTATGATATCACAGATGATGATGATGTCATTCTCACAGGACCGTTCTAGAACATCTTCACGAGACCTCTAGAGGACAGAATTATTTCGTTTTGGTCGTGTGTGATTTATCTGCTCGCTGTTCTTCCAACACAAATATTTTGGCGAGGATGAGAAACGCTTGCTGTAATGACACAATGAGGAGTCGTGAAAACATCAGCCCGCCACGTGTCCAACACCTGGAAAACTGAACCCACTTCACATAAATATACACAAATAATCCAAGATAACAGAAACTAGAAGTTGTGCAGGTGCATGTTGTGTTATGATGCCTTACAAAATATATATATACTTCATGTTGGTATTCTTCTTCTTGAGACGACTGAAAGTACAGTTGTTTGATGGCCGAGGAAGAGGACATGGAGGTGAAGAAGTAGGAGGAAGAGGACGACAAGGACAAGGAGGTGAAGTTAGAGGAAGAGGACAAGGAGGAGCTAGAGGAGGACGAGGAGGGGGAAGAGGAAGGGTAAGAAGAGTAAGAAATATAATTACTGATGACATCAGAGCTACAATAGTGGACCATGTAATCAACCATGGAATGACCCTGAGGGAAGCTGGCCAACGCGTTCAGCCTAACTTGAGCCACTACACTGTATCAAGCATCATAAGGACATTTTGCAATGAGAATCGGTTAGTACAGTCACTTTGCACTAAGATTTGTAGCACTGCCATATTCTAATGAGAAACACAACAATACCATGTAAAAATACTGAAATTGTTACTTTACAGAATTGCTAGACAACCAGATGCTGGGGGCAGAGGAAGAGGAAGAATGTTATCTGCAGAACAAGAAACCCATATAGTCAATATGGTGATTGCAAATAATTCCATAAGGCTACGTGAAATTCAGCAGCGCATAATTGAGGATGACACCACCTTCCAAAACATACACAACGTGAGCATTTCTGTATTAGGTTGTGTACTTGCCCGCAACAGAATCCGAATCAAACAAATCTACAGAGTACCTTTTGAACGAAACAGTGAACGTGTAAAACAGCTGCGATATGACTATGTGCAGGTAAGCTATAGTCTCATTGGTACTGAATCTGGAAGTGCATACTGTAGTGCTGTGCATGGGCCTGCTGTGCTGAATTTGTTTTGTCTTGTCTAGAGAGTGATGGAGCTAGAGGCAGATGTCATGGGTCATGAGCAGTTTTTTGTGGATGAGGCTGGTTTTATCCTCACTAAGAAAAGGAGATGTGGCAGGAACATTATTGGACACCCTGCCATAATCAATGTCCCAGGACAACGTGGTGGTAACATAACTATGTGTGCAGCTATAAGTTAAAATGGTGTCGTTCACCATCATGCAACCCTGGGCCCATATAACACTGCACACATTACAGTTTTTGCCCGTTGCTTGAACACTATAGACCCATCCTTAGACTAAAGTAACACAACTTGAAGCTTTTGTTACCATACCTCAAGGAGGAGGAGGAGGAGGAGGAGGAGGAGGACGAGGAGGTGGAGGAGGAACATTTCTAGATGCTCTCCATAATATAGTTGTACAGAACAGACCAGATCAGCGCAGGTTTGTGGTGGTATGGGATAATGTCAGTTTCCATCGGGCTTCTCTGGTCCAGGCCTGGTTCACCAACCACAATCAATTTGAAGTGGTATACTTGCCCCATTACTCGCCATTTTTAAACCCTATAGAGGAATTATTTTCAGCTTGGAGATGGTGTGTATCTGAACGCCAACCACATGCCCGCATGCCTCTTCTGCAGGCAATGGAACAGGCCTGCGCCGACATTCAGGTGACAGCAATCCATGGATGGTTTCGACATGCAAGGGGATATTTTCCCCGGTGCCTAGCGTGAGAAGACAACGCTTGCGATGTCGATGAGATCCTGTGGCCAGACCCCAACTGACGGCAGGATTCACAAGCCCACGTTTGCACAATTGCCATGATTTTCAGTGTTTACAGTATAGTGTTTTTTCTTTTTTTATTTGTTTTGCTTTATCTGAATTCATATTACTGCAATGTACAATATTGAGTAGGCCTATTTCCTTTTCTGGTTGTTTGAAAATGTGCCTCCTGAAAATATGTCTTCTGAATAAACAGAGAAAATCAAAGACTGCAGTGTTTTATATAAAGTAGACTAGTGTGTTCCCCCTGATCTGAAAGTGTATGTATATGATGCAAGTATGTGTCATTTTGTCATCAGAGTTACATTTTGACAAAGGAATGTTAGGTTTTGATAGTAGAGTTTCAATTTGACACAGATGTGAATGGTATATTTCCCAGTGTTGTGTCATGTTTACTTGTGTGTAGAGTTTTGCAAAATGTGTTCAAGCAACGGGCAAAATCTGTATTACATTCCTGGACACCTTACATGACATGCTCACTAATGTTCAGAGACCAGAGCAGACCAGATACGTCATCATATGGGACAATGTTAGTTTCCATAGGGCTGCTTTGGTCCGCAACTGGTTTACAGATCACCTACTCTAGCTTTCCTGTAGCTCAGTGGTAAGAGCATTTGTGTTAACAACGCAAGGTTGTGGGTTCGATCCCAGGGGATTGCAAATACCTATGTAAAATGTATAGGATAAAGCTATGTAAGTCGCTTTGGATAAAAGTGTCTGCCAAATGCCTAAATGTAAATGTACTCTTCACTGTACTCAACCTCCCCACATACTCTCCATTCTTGAATCCAATTGAAGAGTTCTTCTCTGCCTGCTGCTGGAAGGTCTATGACCGTCATCCCCATCAACGCATAGCCCTTTAACAGGCAATGGAGGAAGCATGTGGGGATATTGACCAGGCATCATGTCAGGCCTGGATACGCCATTCCAGAATATATTTTCCGTTGACTATAGGACTATGTGATGTAGACGAAATCTTGTGGCCGGACCCAGAGAGACGACACTATGTAGACTGATTTCTTTTTTTTTCTCAGTGAAATTACTATTTTGTTTTGACTTGGAAAAAAACACTTGTGTTTGATTTGATGTATGTAAATAAACACCAGTACTTGAAGTTTGGATCCCTCTATGTTCACAGAACTATGACAAAAGTAGAACCTCAAACTGACATAGCCTACCTTGTGCACAGAGAAAGCAAAAGCCAGATGTGTTTTTTATTCATACCATCAGTGTGTAGTTGGTGCATTGTGTGCGTATTACAGTAATGTGATGGCTTGTGTTAACTGTTTGATACGAAAATACAGTTTTTACGATGGTGTGAAGAGTTAAGCAAGCTTTATTAGCTTTTTCAAGAAAACTCCAATTTTTTGCTGATTTGGGGAAGGTTTTGTGTGTGTGTGTGTGTGTGTGCATGCGTGGATGCTTGTGTGCTTGTGTGTGTGCTTGTTTATGTGTGTGTGTGTGTGTGTGAATGAATGTGTGTGTGTGTTGTGTGTGAATGCTTGTGTGTGTGTGTGTGTGTGTGTGTGTGTGTGTGTGTGTGTGTGTGTGTGTGTGTGTGTGTGTGTGTGTGTGTGTGCGTGTATGCGTGTGTGTGTGTGTGTGAATGCTTGTGTGTGTGTGTGTGTGTGTGTGAATGCTTGTGTGTGTGTGTGTTTCATCATCATCAGAAGGAGCTTTAATGTTTCTGCCTCATGTGGACACTTGCTCATGTCTTCCTCTGCAGATGTTTAGAGTTTCTTGACTTTATTCCAGCGCTGAACATTGAATGAAGAAGAAACATCTGTGAGAGAAGATCATTGAGCTGGTGAAGGAAACGAGAGATGAGTTATCTGAACACAGACTCACTTACAGACACATCGAGGAGTCACAGCGTCTGCTGTTCTGCTGATCAGCACTAAATTCATCAAACACAAGCAGAGAATGAGAAGAACGGCCCAGTGCTTCTGTTCACATGGATTCAGTGTTTCTTTAATTGTGTAATTGAGAATTATTCTTATGCCAGAGAACACACTCATAAATCTCCACTTCATTAAACCGTCACATTCAATACACTCACTGTGAAGAACATTATTATGAGATGAGATTACTAGCCTATTCTACTTACCCACATATCTAAAATAACACACACACACACACACGCTCTATTATCCTACAAAGAAAGATCATTTCTGCATGACTGAAACGAAACTTACAAACACATTGTTACTGACTGATTTTGATCCCAAACAGACGCTTCTGAGCACAGCAGCGTCTGAAATATTTGAGACGTTAAATCATAGTTTAGTACGAAACCACACTGAATGATGGCCGTCTTCCCACAATGCACTGCACACAGCTCACCGTCACACGCATGCACTGAGGCCGTTTGTTTTATCTGTGAGATCAGGAAGAGAATTGAGAACGCTGTCAGCTGATGGACCGCCTCTGACACGCGTGTGTCGACCTGAGAAACACATCTTCACTCCTGGAGCTGCTGCTGTTGTGAACTTATACATCTGTTTCCTCTTTCTTTAAGGGACAGTTCACCCAAAAATAAATCTCTCTCTCTCTCGCTCGTGCTGCCAAGCCGCAGGTCATGATGGAGTCGTCCAGCAGGAGAATGAGACATTGTTCAGCTCGTGCTTCCACAGGGAGGGGGGTGAGAGAGATCGGGTGGAGCAGAGAAGGAAAAAGAGGGCGAGTTTCCTCACTTTTTCAAAACAAGCAAGCTCCAGTTAAACAGTTTAAAGGTCAAACTGGTAAATCACCAGAAACTCTTCAACGTCTGCAGGAGGCCAACAGCAGAACCACAGACTGTTAACCTTGACCTCTGTCTCTCTCTCTCTCTCTCTCTTTCTCCATCTCTCTCTTTCTCTCACTCTCTCTCTCTACATTGCCAAAGCACAGGAAAATACAGATTAAAAAAAAATAAAAGTATAAAATATCTATATATACATATCAATATGAACAGAAAAAGAGCTCTCTCTCTCTCTCTCTCTCTCTCTCTCTCCTGCGGGTGGTCCATTTTTCTAGAGTTAAATAACCCTAACCATTCATACGTCCATTAAAACACCAGCGCTGACATCACAATATAAATACAAACTACAGTATGTACTGTACGTGTTGTGTTGTTGTGTGTAGAAGAAACACAACTTGAGTTTGTCCCGTCTGATGAAATGAACTTTATTCACGGAGACGGTGAAACATAACAAAGCAACATTCAGCGTCTTACGTTCCGTGTAGAAACATCTGGAATCCATCACGGATCAGTGTTAAGTGCTGTACGGCAGTAAACCTCGACTTAAAAATGTTCATGTTAGTCTGAATTTACTGGAGAAATGTTCATCTAATAAAAATGAAGGAATTGGTGTGTGTCTCTATAGCAGCAGTTAAAAAGCAAACGCGAGCGGACGGAACACATTCTGTCATATGTAGTGTAGTTTAAATCTCATGCGTTCATGTCAAATGAGATTCACAGATCAATAAAACTACAGATGGATTTTGGCTGGTTGTCATGGTTGTGCGCTCATGACTCAGTGTGAATGTTTGGTGATTGTATGTTTATTGCACTCTTGTATATTTCCAGCAGCAGAAGGAGGTAAATGATAGTGTTGGACTCACTACACAACCTTTCTTTCAGCCTCTGGCACCAGCTCTTGCTAAGACCCTGAACATTAATCTTGGTGGTCTTGAATGCTGGGCTTTTGCTCATAAAATCAGTGTGTTCATGAATCTCTCACTGGGGCGGCGGTCGAGAACCACGTCACAAACATCAGATGCCATAAAGAGAACAGAAGATAAATGCATGAAGCTCTAGTGAAGTTCTTGATTTCGATCTTTATGAAACAATCACATGAACAGAATCACGTGAAGGTGACGGACTATTAATCTTGAGCAGATGTTTGTTAAATGTTTGAACACACAAGCACATACATCATGTTTATTTTCATTTACATGTGTCCACGAGGAGCACAAGAGCGGAGCGGAGATTCAGGACGGGTTTAAAACACCTTCATCATATATTCAGCAGTAAACTGTGTCAGATTCAAATTGCTCCGGTCATGCCCCCCCCCTCAAATAACACGTCTGTGTATCATGATGGTGGAATGTGATGTTTACTGGCATGTTTCATGTATGACCTACATATGGTGGTTTCATGCGTGCGTTGTTGAGGTTTGCTGTAGCTGCTGTGACATCACTGTAATGTGGGAGGTGACCTTTGACCTTCAAACACTGTTGCTCCTGGATTAAGGTCAAGAAAGAGGTCAGGAGGTCAATGAGAAGCAGAGAGAGCCTTCTTCATCTGTTTACAGACCACATTACAGATTCTGTACACTCAGTCGCATGTTCAAAATATTGTGAAGATATATCACTAAAACTCACATTTCTTTATTTGTAAATATTATTACACTCCTGACATGTTGTTTTTATCAAATAAAATCTTTTGTGCTCAGTGTACAATCACAATTCAAAATAGACCCATTTTGATCATTTTAATGAAATGACTGACAGTGACAGTAATATGTGAACAGAGAAAATGAAACTGTGTGTGTGTGTCTATGTGTGCATGAGTGTGCGTCTGTATGTGTGTGGTGTGTGTGTGTCTGTGTGTGTACATGTGTGTGTGTCTGTGTGTGTACATGTTTGTCTGTCTGTGCGTGTGTGTGTGTCTGTGTGTGTACATGTGTGTCTGTCTGTGCGTGTGTGTGTGGGTCACATGAATGTACTCCAAAATGTTTCCGGATCATTCGTCATCTTCACATTGAACTGAGGGCTTAGATTTGTGGGCTGAACTGGACGTGTGTGTTGAGGGTTTAACGTGTGTAAAACACACACACTGCTGATGCACACACAGCCTCAGTTTACTGAGACATCACACCCTCTACTGGACACACTCTCAAACACACACACACACACACACACACACACACCCTCACAACATACCAATGATTTTTTTCTCCTGATTTACTATTTATTTTACAAAGATCCATCATATTCATCAGACAGCAGTGGTTAAGTTCAGAAACTGATATTCTGGGGTTGTGTGTGTGTGTGTGTGTGTGTGTGTGACTCATGTTCGGGTCACAATGAAGCTGTTGACTGTGTTTGGATTCTCACGGGGGCTCAAGGTTTCCATCCACTGACCGCTGCGCCTGAAAACACCAGACAACATATTAAAACTGTGTGTGTGCACACGTGTGTACAAGTGTTTGTGTGTACCTGATGTTTGGGGACTTTGTTAAGCAGGTCTTCATACAGAGTTTTCCATCGGAGGACCTCAGTTTGGAGATCAGACTCCTCAACATCCCATCTGTGAGGACAAGACATATGACATATTTAAATATAATGACACAGATTTTCCCTAAACATTGTTTGATGAAGTTTCATCAGCAGAATGATGTAAGACACGTTTATGAAGAGAACAGAGACCGGCTGCATGTGTCTGTGAGATGATCTGGACAAAGAGTTCTCCTGACCGCGTCCAGTTCCATCTGTAAGCTGTTCACCTGCAGCTCCAGGGACTCCTTCTCACCTGACAGACACTCTTTAAACCTACACACAGACGCACACACACACACAGACACACAACACATAACACACACGCACATCACGCACAACATCCACACACAATGTGAGTTTACATCTACAGGAAGTGAACAGTGGTAATCTTGATATAATATGTGGAGATGAATAAATGAACCTCTTCACACAGCTCATCCACTGGCGCTGCTGCTCACACATTTGCTCAAACTGTCCGGCCGTCTCTTGGAGTTTGTGGAGACTCTCTGTGTTCTTTCGCTGCAGGTTCTCTATCGTCCTCTGGTGGGCGATGCTCTGGTCACACAGGTCCTGCTGCAAAGCATCATGGGACATCTGCAGCTCCTCCAGCTCCAGTGATTTACTGGCGGATCACAAAAACACTCATGAGGATGACCTGACACAGTGGTCTTCTCCAGCTCTCTAACAGGGGTTTACAAACTGAACTCAAGGGTCCCCCCATTGCAGAGTGGAAAACGGCAAGCAAACCATTTAAAGTGATAACAAACATGATTGTGTTGACACTACAATATTAAGTGTTTGTGTCTCCTTCCATTCTAAATACTTTCCATCCTTTATATTTCTAGTGCAATATCACACTTCATCATACTGTACACAGTTGAATTGTTTCATTACAAATAAATATCAAGATGATAGATATTTAAGGAAGGAGCCTCTCACAGAATGTTCCTCATATTTGAGGGTCCTTGGCATCATAACCCCGCTACCTTTGATTTTTAGAGGACAGTAGCTGTACTCATGCTGCTGCTTATCAGAAAACTCTTCTGGACGACTTCTTCAATACCAAAAACTACTGACGGGAAATCTTCCTTATCAATTTGCTGTTGCTCGAGTCTCTTGTAAGGAGCATTATTTGAGTAATATGAAGAGGTAACTGACGCTGTAGACCACAGACAGCAGGATTGTTGTGTTGACTCTTGGATTTCTCACCTGTTTAATTGCATTTGTAAGTCTTCTGTGAGCTGTAACTTTGACTGCACCTCCTCATAGAGCTTCATCTCCAGAACCTCCGACTGCTGAGCTTTGAGCTGGGCCTCCTGATGCAGCTCGTCCACCAGGCCCACCAGCTGTGTCTCTGAGCCCTGCAGCTGCTGTAAACCACAGCTCATCTGCTCCAGCTGCAGACACAGCAGTGACCTGTCCTCTGTCACAGACACTCCATGCTGCTGCATGACATCACTCTGTACCTCAGACAGTGTTTATGATAAGAAAAACTTTGATACTGTTTATAATAATAACGTTTAATTTTGGGTAAGAAAGTACCTGCTGCTGCAGCAGTTGTTCATATTTGATGCTCAACTCAACATACAGCTGCTCTTTATGATACAAGCGCAACGACAGATTCTCCATCTCTGCCTGTAGAGCCTGCTGCCTCTCACTGCACACGAGCAGTTCTCGCTGCAACACAGCTTCAACACACATGCACACAAACACACACACACACACACACACAGACACACACACAGGCAGCCTACATTACTGATGCTCACTGCAACACTGCTGCAACACTGCAGCAGCACACACGCCACAAAACCTCCGCAACCTGCACTCTGCACTCATCGCAACACTGCAGCAACACACATGGCACTTGCCACAACACTGCAACAACACAAACGTGGCTCTCGTCGCAAGACATGCTGCGCTGGGCGAAACACATGCTACGCTGGACGAAACACATGCTGCGCTGGGCAAAACAAATGCTGCGCTGGCCACAACAACGCTGCAACACCACCGCACACTGCACTCACCACAACACTGCCGCAACACACATGCTGCACTCGCCGCAATAATAGACATGTTGAGCTTATCGCAATACTGCAGCAACACACACAGATGCTACGCTCGATACAACACAAACTGCATACTCACCGCAACACACATGCTGCACTCGTCGCAACACTGCAGCAATACACAAGTTGCACTTGTCGTGATACAGAGGCAACACTACTGAAACATACATGATACACGTTGCGCTTGCCACAACACATATGCTGCGCTCCTCGCAACACTGGAGCAATTCATATGTTGCACTTGTCGCAATACTGCAACAACACTGCATCAACTCACATGCTGCGCTCGTCGCAACACTGGAGCAATACACAAGTTGGACTTGTCGTGATATGGCGGCAACACTGCTGAAACATACATGATACAAGTTGCGCTTGGCACAACACACATGCTGCGCTCCTCGCAACACTGGAGCAATTCATATGTTGCACTTGTCGCAATACTGCAACAACACTGCATCAACTCACAAGCTGCGCTCGTCGCAACACTGGAGCAATACACAAGTTGGACTTGTCGTGATATGGCGGAAACACTGCTGAAACATACAATTTGCGCTTGCCACAACACACATGCAGCGCTCGTCGCAAAACTGCAGCAATTCATGTTGCACTTGTCGCAATAACGCAACAACACTGCATCAACACACATGCTAAACTTGCCACAACACCGGCTACACTTGCTGCACATGTCGCAGCACTGCAGCAACACACGCAATCGCATACACTGCATTTGACACACTCTTAGCTTACACTCTGTGTAGAAACTTTGCGTATAAAAAAGCCTTTAAAATAGTAAAATAGTATACCTGATTTAAATGAGCAATGAAACTGTGAGTACCTTGCAGTCATGTCACTGCAGTATGATAAGAACAATACATTTCTATCACAGAAGCCTCTTGAATGTGGACATAATGAAATAGAAAATTAAACTAAACAAACATGAAATGATGAATTGTGACATATAGCAACATAAGAACTGGAACATTCCTGCTGGGCTCGCTGCAGTATTATCCTTTTAAAACAACTTGTGCCAAAAACAGTCATCTTATATTCATCTAAACTTAGTTGCCATCACAGTTAAATGTCTTTCAGCACATTATTACCTTTCTCTTGAGACAGTCGGATGCATTTGGCAGTGAGATATTGAATCTGACCATAATCTTCATCTCTGTGAACTCTCAAAAATCTCCTCATAACCACAGAAGTGTTGTGATCTCAGTCCGTCACTGCTGCTCTGAAAACATGACCGCAGGTTTCTTTCACTCCAAGGTGATAAATATCGCTCTGTCTCTTTAAATATTCAACCTCATACATAAACACAGAACTAACAGTCAGTTCATTCAGCAAAGTCTGACATTACACAAAACCACAACAAAAGAAAAACATATTTTTAGAAGAGTAATGCACATATACATCATAATAAAACTTCAAACTGATGAAAATATAAAAGAAGAAAAAAGTAATGTAGCACCTCAACAATCCTAGAACAATGCTGTTGTATCTTTATGCAATATGTGGTTGGTATTACTGTATTTCTTTTTGATTTTGGAGTGAATGTGATCTGAATAAGTTTTTGTGAAATACTCAAGTATGTGAATTATTCATGAAATATAACTAAATAGTTTGATAAGGTGGAACACAGGCATGTTGGAGCGGGCCGTGACCCAAAACACATTCCATAAATTCAGAGAGAAAAAACCTGCCCGAGGGATTTATCATCATCTTTCATTTAATGATTTCTTTGACATAAATGATTGAGTAGAAAGAGCTTTGATCTCATCAATGACAACAGGTTAAGTGAGAAGATTTTTTCAAAAATGAAATTTATTAAAAAAAGACAAAGGAGAAAAGTCACAATGTTCCTTCTGTCATTTCTGCAAAGACTGTGATAGAACATAACTCAACATGAAACACTGATGACGACCCATTTAACTGACATATTTGATTTGAAACTTGGGAATTCTCCAGATGATGGGAAATCGTCTGTTTGGGAAGGGACGACATATATGACAGATTGGTGAGACGGAGAGCAAGTTATTACATTGGATGAAAACCTGAACCAATGAGACGAGGAACATATAAACAAGGCCAAGATTCATTTCATTATGACTCTCTGCACACTCACGACGTCCAGATTAGTTTTGAAGGCGCTCACGTGACGTTCACATGATCTTGTCTTTAGATTTGAGCTGATGAGGATGTCTGCTAAACTGAGTGAATACGAGTTAGTCTACAACTAAAACAAATGAACACTCTGCCTTTATGTGTTGATAGTTAGCAGATTAATGGTTACGGTTTTTCCTCCTTTGGTGAATAAATAGAATCCTTCATTTCTGGAGAACCAACATCTTCTCAAGACTCTTAATGCGTCAGTATGCAAGTTAAAAATAAAACAGAACAGAATCATTCAAGTTAACATGACATACAGGAATCAGCGTATTAATCTCAATTCTACAATGAACCGCTGAATACAATCAGTGAAAAGCTAACAAATGAATAAATAACATCTGAACTCAAAAGGAAAAAAGGTTGGTAACAATAACATCAGTGCTGCATAGCAGATGAAGATGGTCTCAATCAGGTCCTGAACTCACAGGCACTTCTGATCGGAGCGTTTCTGGCTGAAGAGCAGTTTTACACCAATGTTTGGACAAAAGCAGTAATTTGTTCTAATATCATCATGCTGGAAACGAGAGGATTGGACTACACGAAACGTGGATGTTGTCAGTGTTTTTGTTCGACCACCTGAATTCATAGAGCACATGTGCAAGAAAAGAGAAAGGACTTGCCTATGAACATAAACAAGCAAACAAAACCCATGCCTATCTGAGGTCAGATGAATCTGACATGAAGAAAATTATTGCACAGATTTCTTGCGTCTATGGATGGGCGGCGTTTATAAATAAAAAGCATAATAATGTCAGAGTAAAAGAAACTTCAGTGTCAGAATGAGAAAGAGTCCCGACGCTTCACCACTGCTGCCAACTGAAATCATCGTTGGAGCCGAACACCAGGAAAAAGCCCATGATGGTGGCGAAGATGACGATGTTTCCCGTCAGAACGAGCGCACAGGCTCCCCAGGCGATCTGAAAACATTCAATATTCAGAACAAATCACACAGAAACCATCGGACACCTCTGACAGGCCATACAGCAATAATAAACAACACTTTCTCTCTTCATTTACAAAAGCAGAAAATGTTGTTTAGGTTTCTATTATGCAATGCTATAAGACACTCTCGTTTTACGTTTCTCTTTCGAAGGCATGAATGTCATCTCTGGGTGAAGTGATTCTTTAACACAAAGGCTTTGATATTTACCACACTAGCACGAGCGAATATGATGGGCAGCCCGAAGGCGGACACGACGATGCCCGTGGTGAGGAATATGGCCAGCTCTTTACAGGCATTACTGGCCGAGTCAGTGTCCTCCACCACACGGCGAGAGATGCAGTGAGGGATGGGTGACAGAATGTAGAAGAAGAGCAGGAACAGAGGCCAGTATGCACTGCGCACAAAACACACACACGCACACACACGTTAACAACATCAACACATTATGGGAAGGAACAGAAAAATGAGGAGGACATGAAACTCACTTATACGTGGGCAGAGCGCAGCCCAGCATGAGGAACATCAGTCCAATCGCTCCTCCAAAAGACAAACTGATGAGAGCTGAAACACACAAACATGTCAAAAATGAATTATAATACAAATATGTGACTCTGGAACACAAAAGCAGTTTTATGTGTCAATTGAGATTTGAAATTGAGATAATCTGAAAGCTAAATAAATTGATGTATGAGTTGTTAGAATAGGACAATATCTGACTGAGATACAAACGTTAACACTCTGGAATCTGAGAGTGCAAAAGAATCTAAATATTGAGAAAATTGTCTTTGAAGTTGTGAATCAGAGGCACTGTAGCAGACCATCCACTCACTAAAATAAAGTTTTTATATATTTAAGGCAGGAAATTTACAAAATATCTTCATGGAACATGATCTTTACTTAATATCCTAAAGATTTTTGGCATAAAAGAAAAATAAAAAGATAAATTTGATCCATACAATGTGTTTTTGTCTTTTACTAAAAATGTTCCCGAGCTCCTTAAGACTGGTTTTGTGATCCAGGGTCACATATATCAAATCAGAAAGAATGCAGATGAACTGCACTTAAATAGTCAACCATGGGTTATTAAAGTAAAAGTGTAGCAACTACGCGTATGTTTGTTGGTGGATTGTTTATTATTTGTATACAGTTTAACTATGTGGAAAAGAGAAAGAAAGTCAGAAATAAAGAATGAAAGGAAAAGAGAAAGAAGGAAGGAAAGAAAGAAAGAAAGAAAGGAAAAGAGAAAGAAGGAAGGAAAGAAAGAAAGAAGAAAGAAAGGAAAGAGAAAGAAGGAAGGAAAGAAAGAAAGAAAGAAAGGAGACAATGGTACACTCCCTGATATATCCAAATGCATTAGTGTTTATGAATTTTAATACAAATGATCTCCTACACACTCTGTTTGAAGTGTTATACTCACAGATAAATATAAATATATTGTGTGTGTGTGTGTGTGTGTGTGTGTGTGGGGGGGGGGATGTGTGTTTATATAAATCTGCGACCGCTAATAGAAATAGTTCCGCGTCATCACAACACACACATACCGGAAACACACGCGCTGCTTACCTTTAATTCCCGCCATGGCGTAGATTTATAAACACAACAATTAACAGATTTAACAATAACGATGTGAAGAAACTCCTCGCGCTGATAAGCCTCCGCACTGCGCGTGCGCTTAACACGAGAACTTCCGGTAACCGGAAAACCAGCCACTGAAACTGTGGTTCAGCTGTGCCACCATTTTGTTGAGGACGAGCTTTATAAACGTCTCAGTTTGTGACGTCTCCACAGTTATTAAACCAAAATTAAGTTAAATTACTAACTGACACGACCAGTCTTCACAAGTCCTCATCACTCTACACATCTAGTGAAGTCTAACTTGCTTTTTGAATCTTTTGAACAAGACCACTGATAACGTTATTGTGCTTTTTATGCAGAAAATCAGCGCAGCTTTCTGTTAACATGTAACATGTGCTGTGTGTTTATAAGACAGTCTTGACTTCTACAATATGAAGGCGACTTTGACCCATTACAAAACGCACTGAGCTGTCTTATTTGTTATTATTAATTATTGTACAGAAGTGTACAAAATTTGCAAAAATGTATTTATGTAAGGGGGGGATAAGTTCATAGAATAAAATAACATAGTGCCTTTTTATCCTTCATATTGCTTAAAGTATGTCTGTACTGTTTAATTTATTTTACAAACTGTTCAAAACTTGGCTTACAGACATTTTGTCACATCAATGTGATGTTTACCAAAATAAAATAAAAACTTGTACCAGAAGATATATTGTACTTTTAAAATCAAATGTATTTCGTACAAAAATAAAGGTTTCATCATAAAGTTCGATTTAATTCAAATAAAAAATGACGTGAATTCAAAACAGTTTTAATATGAACAATCAAAGAAAAGATATCTCACGGATTCTCCAGAGATGAGCTGCAGTCATCTGTGACGTCACACCGCAGTCAGACTGCGCAGTTCTTCTGCCGAACCATCCGGGCTGTCATGGCCGCTGTTAGATGCGCGAGTCTGGAGTGTTTCCCGGAAAACATTTTAATTGACATTTTATCTTATTTAAATGTGCGAGAACTCGTGCGCAGCTCCAGGTACGAAGCATACGGTGGCTGTTTTTAAATATACGAGTGATTGTTTTGGAAAGCATACTTGATAAATGTAGTACATGATGATCTTCACTCAGATCTGTGTGTATACGTACCCGCATTAATGTGTGTTGAGCATTTGCGTGTGTTGATGTACGTCATGCGCGTTCCCCTTTTAATATATATATGTGTGTGTGTGTGTGTTCGTGTGTGTGTGTTTGTGTTCGTGTGTGTGTGTGTGTGTGTGTGTGTGTGTGTGTTCGTGTGTGTGTGTGTGTGTGTGTGTGTGTGTGTGTGTGTGTGTGTGTGTGTGTGTGTGTGTGTGTGTGTGTGTGTGTGGGTGGGTGCGTGCGTGTGTGTGTTTAGGGTGTGCAGACGCTGGAAGCAGCTGGTGAAGGATCAGAGATTGTGGCGTTATGTTGATCTGTCCTCATGGAAAGGGGTGAGAAGTTCATTTATCTTTACTGTAAAGTTTCACCTTTGTTTTGTTTGTTTCTGTAGTGAAAAAGAAATGAAGGTTTAAGATGAAAACATCCATATAGTGACTTCAATGAACTCCAAACGCTTGAAGGTCAAAGTGACAGTTTCAGTGCAGCTTCAAAGGGCTTTAAACCAC
Organism: Triplophysa dalaica; assembly: GCF_015846415.1. NCBI lineage: Eukaryota > Metazoa > Chordata > Actinopteri > Cypriniformes > Nemacheilidae > Triplophysa > Triplophysa dalaica. The sequence continues at coordinate 597,482 of NC_079557.1, forward strand.
CAGAACATGAATAAAGGTCTTATCTAGAGAAATCATTGCTCATTTTCAAAAAATATATAATTGTATATGCTTCATAACACAAATGCTCGCTCTGCTCTGTTCTGCGATCCTGCAGTGTTTTCATCAAAAACCTTCATTTCTTTTCCACTAAAGAAACAAACACATAAACATCTTTGATGACATGAGGGTGAATAAATTATCATCAACATTTTTTTAGAAAATGAACTACTCCTGTAATGAGAGCTTATCTGTTTTTACTGAAACACAAAGGTTGGATTGGATATCCATTTTAACTTTGCACAACCCGCTCATCCATTCAGTTGTTTGTTATTTGTGTGTGTGTGTCTACACTGAATAGGTGACATCTCGAGTGCTGTGGATTCTGCTGCGTCAGTATCTGGGTCGTGGCCTGCGATATCTGCGTCTGCGCGGTCTGCTGCTGTCTGCACGTGGCGGTGCCTTCCTCACAGAACCGTGGCTGCAGGGTCTGACCTCCAAGTGCCCTCGTCTGCGCAGACTGTGCCTGCTGCACACAGACCTGCGTGGCTTACACAGCTGCTCTCTGCTGCCCCCTACTTTACAGGTGCTGGAACTGCATCATTGTGAAGTCCCGCCTGCTTTCTTTACCCAGAATCCCTCTGGATCAGAAACAGACAGAACTGCCACAGAAAACGAAGCGCCTTCATCCGCCAGCCGGAGCGTGGCCATACAGACGCTCGTTCTCAATACTGTACCGTCCTTTTCTGACCAGCACCTGCGGAGTCTCTGCTCGTGGCCTCACCTGAGACACCTGGAGCTGAGGGATCTGATCCGCGTGACTGTAGCCGGTCTGAAGGGCTGTGTTCCACCCGGGGTGCAGTCGCTCAGCCACCTTACACACCTGGAGCTGGAGACATCTAAGCGGACTCAGATGGTAGCGCTGGGTCTCGGTGGGGGCTGGCCCGGTCTGGAGGGTCTGGGTTTGGGCGGTAAAGAGGTCGGTCCTGGTCTGCTGTCTGTCGGCCGTCTGCCAGACCTGCGCTCATTGCGTCTGCACACGTGCAGATTGGCGCAAGTGATGGTTCTCAAGAGCTGCAGGTGAGCTATCGAGTTGAAAAAGTCTAAATGTTTTGATGCTGCGACTGGACTGTGTCTTTAAGCACTTTTCATTTGACATTTTTACAAGTTAGGATGTTTTTGATAACAGATCACAGTTAAATACTGCCAGTATATTTTAGTTATAAGGTTTCTGTGATTAGTTTTTCTCTTCTCAGTATTTTTCATGTCACACCACACAACAATTTACACAGTAAATTTTTCTGAAAGGATTGATCTTTTATCTGTTATATGACGTGTCATGTTGACTGCGCAGGTGTCTGTCACAGCTGCGCATGCTGGAGTTCAGTGAGGTGGAGTTTATAGAGGATGAGGTGAGAGAGGAGGAGACGGACGGACTGAAGAGTGAAGATGATCCTGTGATGAAGTTTAGACGTGTGTTATGTCAACTGCTCCCCCGATGCACCGTGTGTGTCAACAGATGCACAGTCACTGTAAACAATGACTGACACACACACACACACACACAATTATACTGCACAGACTTCACACACATGTGTGTTTGCCTTTTAACAGACAACAACAAAAACATGTTTTTCAGATCTGTGACTTTGAGCTGTTTATAAATGCAGACTAGAATATTTACTTGTAATAAAGTTGTTGTTTGTGAATATTGATTGTGGTTTTAATAATTGTTGGTTTAGGGTGAATCTCATGTGTGGCCACGTTACTTTGGAATCAAAAGAAAGCATAAAGAAATTATATTTTGATTTGTGTAAAAGGTTACAGGGACTTTATTTGTATTGTTGCATTATTTTTTGATAACTAAGCAATCTTCATTACTGTAAAGAAGAAAACATTGTAATGTGTGTATTTGTTGTACTGCCTGAAATTTGTAGCAATGAAAATGACAAAGAACTCAGAATGCATTTTACAATGATGATGAGATTCAGACATGAAACATGTTTAATTAAAGTGGAAATATTAGATTGGCAAAATCGTTTTCGTAATAAAGAATAGTTTTTTACCTAAACCGTTTTTGTCTATTGTGTTTATGTTAGGACACAATTAAAATCATCTTTTACTGTGGTTTTACTTCTTGTGTGTTTAATATTAATAACAGCCTCGAGGTGCAACACATTTAAAAAGTCTTTCTAGTCCTAATTATTACTAGTTCGTGAAAGAAATTAACGTTCTGTGGCAGGGGTGGAAATATGAGAGGCCTTTTTCGTGTCAGTCGGTTATAAATGTTTTTGCTTCATATTTAAAGTATTCTAGCATTTTTGTGCTTCCAACAGATGATACGCACATTTACACAGCAATGTAAGCTAATGTCTAGACTCTGTGTGTACCATGCGTAGGAATAGCTCAAAATGCGCATTCACTTTCAGGTAGCGTGGCCGAGCGGTCTAAGGCGCTGGATTAAGGCTCCAGTCTCTTCGGAGGCGTGGGTTCAAATCCCACCGCTGCCAAAACTTTTCGCAATTTCTAGACCGTGTGTCCACCAAAGCATTATAACGCGGCTTTCAAACCGGCTCTCGGTAAATCAATGGTGTTTCGAGTCTGACGTCATCACTCAAATGTGTTTTTTGGCAAGTTTAATAAACAAGAAACACCAAGTGTTTAGTGAGAAAACTGTGTTTCGTACAAAACGATGTTCCCGTACATATGACCTTTTACCGCTGATAGCTGAATAAATATTTCAGTGTCATACATTAACTATATATCAGTGTTATCCTTAATTCTCCTTACTTTACACCCGAGTAAGACAAAGACCCTCCCGACATTTGTTTTAATGATATTTTATTACGTTTGCTCGGTGCGTCGACTGCACTTGAATATGAACATTCAGCCCAGACTGCAGCTTAAGGGGGGACACAAGTAGTGCAGAGAAAACGTCCATTTCCATTTAATATTTGCATCTCATAGTGTTACAATCTTTTTCAAATGAATAATATGAAAACGGGAATATTTAAACTTCGATTGCTGGCGATGCTTGGCTCCACTCACAGCCTGAGACAGACGTGACGTTTGACCATCATTCAGCGTCGTTATTATGTTTACGTTATATTGATGAATAGTCATGTTTTAACAAATTAAACTAACTCAGTTGATTGTGATGTTTTATTGCCAACTTTTCATAAAAAGTCAAAGTTAACACAACGATAGAAAATTCACACATATTTAATACGATGTCATACATCAAGTTATATAACAGTTTATTACAAAACTGTGTGGATCAGTTAAATGTCCATTTTCGCAGTTAAAATCGAGTTATGGACTCTTTGCGGAACATCATTGCACGCCTGTACGGAACACTGTTAACCCTTATCATCTTCCGTACACTTGCGGAGGAGTTACTTTTCTTTAAAACTATTGGTCCAAAAGACGTCAATCAAGGTGCAGCCTGCAGTCAGGTGTACTTCAATAAGGCTGTATCAGGCGGTCTCTTTACACATCAGGATGAAAGACCTCTCTATTGGTCACGGTCATTGTTACGGTTTATTGTTGAAAGCCAAAGTTTATGAATTCACGTGCACTGAGCGCTGAACTGACCAATCACAACAGCTGGAGGAGCAGAACTCACTGATGTGGGTGGTAAATCTTCTCGCACGCGCGCACGCACGCACGCACGCACCGGAGGACAGACAATGGACACAGGAGGGTACATGTAAGCTGTGTCTTGTTTGGTAAGGCTGCGTCCTTGTGTCCTCCAGAGGTATCATCATCTATGCGGTATACGGAGGATTCTCAACTTAGAATTAAACAAGACCTCCTTTTTTTATATTCCTTTACATTGAAACACCACATATTTGATTGAATTTGCAGCTGCTGCTGTTTATTCAACACGCTTTTTAACAGACTTATTTGACAAGTTATCTCTAGCAACTAAGCAAACACCTCATGTGTCCTCTGAATTCTGGTGAAAGTAGGTCATGTTAGACGGGTGCCTATAGAGTGTCCTCCTGCTCTTATGAAACGAGACAGCCTTGATGATGTGATGGGCTTGAAATGAGACCTCCAGAGGACGCAGCCTTACGAAACGAGACACAGCCTGTGACAGTCATTGGTCAATGATGAGAAACAGGCACAGGCAAAAACAATGAGGGACAGGTGAGGGAGCGTAGTGAAAGGACATCCTTGGGGAAAAACAGGGAAAACAGGACTAGGGACCGACAGGAGTGTTACGATGCGTCACTTAATGAACAAATGTAAGTAAAAATTACAGAGGAAGTAAAGAATGTATAAATACTTAAACGGAAAGAAGAGATGTATTTTGATGTGTGACAGTTATTGGCCACACTGTTGTCTAGGCAACAACGGCCACTTCTGCTTCCTGTTAGTCAGTCCCAGTGTGTGCGATCTCTTTTATCATGCAACCAAAAGTACCTACTGTTCCAACACAAACACACTACTATAGGGCTAGTATAAGAAGGTGAATTGAAACGTAAGGATGGATTGTCTCATGGACAGGTAGATGAAGTACCAAACACTTTACAGCTAGTGCTTGATCTGATAATAGTAGTGTTTGGGTAATTTGTTTTTAGTATTTGTGTGGAAAATATAAGCGGTATTTTTGGAAGCCTGGTTGGATGATTGAAATCGGTCTCTGTGGTCTAAATTAACACCATATTAGCTGTTCTTAGCCTTGACAAAAGTTAGGCAGGAGACTGTGACGTTATATTCAGCAGACAAACAATAAAATAATTTGAATTGAATATAACCTACAGGGCAGACAGCTAACTTTAAAACAATCATTTGAAAACAATGTACACCGGACTACGGAGCACATGAAGGGAAAAACATTTGGGCAATTCTTTGAAAATGTCTACCTTACCACGAAAAAAAAATCCCAGCAGCTTTTACTCTCGTAATGGCACAGATTTAACATTTGGTGTTTGAGATACCCATGTGAGATCTCTCTTCAAATCTGTGAAGCATTTCTTTTAATTTTAGTTCATGATTTTTTAAAGTCAGGTCAGAGCCATTTTCAGGATTGTCACCAGTGTTGGGTGTAACTAGTTACTAAGTAATTAGTTACTGTATTTTAATTACTTTTCCCGTGGAAAAAGTAAAGTAAGGGATTACTCATATGTTTTCTGTAATTTAATTACAGTTACTTTTGATGTACTTAAACTAAATACTTTGTGAAATATATGCGTGTCCAATAGTGTAATTGACATCAAAATTCAAGTATAACTTTAAAATCTGTGCTCACATTTGTAATACTTTGGTCAGTTAATAATATTATTTATTTGAATGAATTAAATCCTTGAATCACTTAACTAATCAAGGTTGATGATATAGAAAGTAATTAGTAATTAGTAACTAAATACTTTTTGGACAGAGTAATTTGGACAGTATCTAATTACACTATTGAATATGTAGTGAGTAACTAGTAATTAATTACTTTTTCAGAGTAATTTACCCAACACTGATTGTCACATCCATAACACTACATATTCCTCATTAATGGACGCCCTAACCCAAAATGAATACAAAGTAACTATTTGATGTTCTATAAAGAGGCATCACTTCTCCATTCACTGGGTGTTATTGCTTCAGGTTTGTGCATTTTATTTCACAAAAATCCTACAAACTTTATCGTCTCTCAAAAACTGCGTCCTTTTTTTGTCGCATCCATAATACATTGTTATTTCTCTTTTTTAAAATATAATTTGTTTTCAAAGGCTGGCTTTTTATGTTTAGACTCTGTAAACAGATGGTTCAATATAATCTAACGATTTAATTCTCTGAGCATTTTTATGTCACATCCATAAAACTGGAATTTAACCATCTCGCGCTTTTTGTTTTAATCTGCGTATTAAGGTAAACTTTGGATATGAACAACATTGAGGCAGTTCTTCTGACATAACCATTTTATTCCTAATAATATATAAACATTCAATTAAAATAATAATATGCTAAAGTTAAAAAGATAAACAGCATGTGCTGGTCGGGTAGGTTTTGAAGCATGGTAGAAGCTTTGTGCTGGTGTAAACTGGTCATGTTCTAGTGTATGAAGGACTTTTATCTTTACAAAAAATTGATAAGAGGGGAGCCGTTTTTTCATGACATAATCGATAAACTTTTTAAGAAATATTAATAGTCAATCTCAGTTACAGTCATGAAGTTACAGGCATTATTACTACCATTCTGCAGTACTAGTTCTAGATTTTTGACTGTTCAATATGTGTAATGTTTTAGACTACACTGGATATTGTCTCTATTAATGAAGCACAATTCAAATTAAATAGTTAAACTGTCAATTCATGTTTAAAATGATGTGTAAACTGTAGAGGGAAAACACAGTTGCAGCTCTTAATGTGTGTCATGATTCCACTATCATGTCATGTTTATTTGTGTTATTTGAGTGGAGTCATGGCATAACCTATGGTTTCATATGGGAAAGAGTTCTTTCTCGTGTCTCGTCATTGTTCCCTACATCACGTTCCTCGTCAGCCTCTCCTCAGTGCTAATCCCCAGCACCTGTTTCTTGTTAACGATCCTTTGTCTGTTTCCCCTATAAAGAGTCCTCATGTTCATTGTCCTGTGCTCGTGCATTGTTCTTGTACCTGTACCTGTTCGTCTGTATCCACGCCTCGTCTGTATCCACGCCTCGTCTGTATCCACGCCTCGTCTGTATCCACGCCTCGTCTGTATCCACGCCTCGTCTGTATCCACGCCTCGTCTGTATCCACGCCTCGTCTGTATCCACGCCTCGTCTGTATCCACGCCTCGTCTGTATCCACGCCTCGTCTGTATCCACGCCTCGTCTGTATCCACGCCTCGTCTGTATCCACGCCTCGTCTGTATCCACGCCTCGTCTGTATCCACGCCTCGTCTGTATCCACGCCTCGTCTGTATCCACGCCTCGTCTGTATCCACGCCTCGTCTGTATCCACGCCTCGTCTGTATCCACGCCTCGTCTGTATCCACGCCTCGTCTGTATCCACGCCTCGTCTGTATCCACGCCTCGTGTGTATCCACGCCTCGCCTGTATCCACGCCTCGCGTGTTTCCACGCCTCGTCTGTATCCACGCCTCGTCTGTATCCACGCCTCGTCTGTATCCACGCCTCGTCTGTATCCACGCCTCGTCTGTATCCACGCCTCGTCTGTATCCACGCCTCGTCTGTATCCACGCCTCGTCTGTATCCACGCCTCGTCTGTATCCACGCCTCGTCTGTATCCACGCCTCGTCTGTATCCACGCCTCGTCTGTATCCACGCCTCGTCTGTATCCACGCCTCGTCTGTATCCACGCCTCGTGTGTATCCACGCCTCGTGTGTATCCACGCCTCGTGTGTATCCACGCCTCGTGTGTATCCACGCCTCGTGTGTATCCACGCCTCGTGTGTATCCACGCCTCGTGTGTATCCACGCCTCGTGTGTATCCACGCCTCGTCTGTATCCACGCCTCGTCTGTATCCACGCCTCGTCTGTATCCACGCCTCGTCTGTATCCACGCCTCGTCTGTATCCACGCCTCGTCTGTATCCACGCCTCGTCTGTATCCACGCCTCGTCTGTATCCACGCCTCGTCTGTATCCACGCCTCGTCTGTATCCACGCCTCGTCTGTATCCACGCCTCGTCTGTATCCACGCTTCCTGTTAAAGTTACCTTGTCTTCCTTGTCACATTGTTCCTGTTTCCTCCAGTTGTAGTAAGTGTCAGTTTAGTGTTTGTCTCAAGTGTTTTGTAGTCTAGTAAGTCAGTGTTTGTTGTTAAAGTTATATATTCCTGTCCTGTTTCCCCCCTCGTGGGTTTTTGTTTTGCCTGTTGTGTTAGTGTTATTTGTAAAATAAACCCTTTACCACCTTTACCGTCTGTGTCTGCCTGCATTTGGGTTCCCACGCCATGTCTTCCCGTGGTTATCATGACAATGTGTGTGTTTAAAATTCACTTGGTAGAAAGAGCAATAAAAGCTGTTCCCTTCATTTGGAGTGATGTTTTGGGAGGTGTGTCAGTAAACCCTATTGTCATTGTCTAAGTAAAGTCAACAATAAACATGAAAATCCAGCATGTCTGTGTGGCTAGATACAAAACATTGTGTTTCAACTGAACTCATTTTAACATAGTATTAATTTATGGGCTGTTAGGATATAATTAGTCAACGATACAGTTAACACTTTAAAAGAAACAAATCATGTGAGTAATGATATAATGATGGTCTTCATTGTCACGTCACTCTTTCCCACATGAAGTAAAAGAACACAAAGTGTATGACAGATGAATTCTTTTACTTTTATTTCAAAATGTCAATAACTGCTGTACTGTAGGTGTGTATGAACATACAGATCCATCTGTTTATAATCAACACACACTTATTAAACAACCTTTAACTACACAGTGACCTGCGTCTCTATTCATCTGTACAAAAATCTTTATGAAATCATTTCTCATGCATTTGATGAAATCTGCTGCCGTCTCTTGACGCTGTTGTTTAAATCACTCTTCTCAGACTGGATCTACAGAGCAGTATCTTCTTCCAGTTTCCCTCCTGAAAACACATCATCATCCTCATCATCATCCTCATCATCATCATCATCATCATCATCACAATGTTCATATTTGTGTCTGATCATGAGTGTTTGTCACCTGATGTGTGTGTGTTTCTGATGTAGATGTGAAAACCTCCCAACAGAAGCAACAGAATCATCATCTGAAGACTCCACACAATCACAAACACCACTGACCCTGAATCTAGACACAAACACAAGCACACAAACACACATCATCATAAGATTGATTATCATCTTATCTTCATATCCTAAGTATTTTTTAACTATTCCTGTCCTTAAGACTTTCAGCTCTAATCAATAAAGCAGGTCTGAGGATCAGAGTTGAACACCGACTGTAGGTCTTAATTCAACATGAAATCTGTGTGCACAACACTCACACTTCTGTTATGACTGCGTGAAGGTGAGATTACTGTCAGAGAGAATAGTGCAACCATGATATTGGTCAGTGCTGAGGTCACAGTGACAGTCGTTGATTCTGTAAATCACAATCCGGTCATCGTCTCTGTCATGTTGTGATCTCTTGTTGCTGTTGTGTGAGTAAATGTGTAAGTCTCACCAGTTCAGTAGTTTAGAGTAATGCTCTATGATGGTTATATATGAAATATCAACTTGATTGGACACATGGACCAAACCTCAACCTCCTGAATCCACATGTCAGATCATTGAAGACACATCATCTGCTAGTATATTTCACCACTGACACATATGACAAATTCATTTAATTTTATTCTAGAAGCCTACAGTGGATGTTTTTTCTGATGTCTTGATAAAATGTGAAATTGACTTTTATTTCTCTCTCTCTGCTGCATTTGAGTCACCAGCTATTTTATCTGTTTGTGATTACATATCTACCTAAAGAACACCTGTAAGATAACTTTATTTCTCTCTGAGATGATAACTGTACACCGCTCAGTGAATGACACACTTCAGACTTTACTTTTGTTATCAGTAAACACTATGCAGTAAACACTGTGCAGAAAGAGCTGTTTATGAAGAGAGATGATGAATATGAGAGTTACTGTACCTTTAACATTCATCTGAAGTTCTGCAGATGTTTCTGAGCCAGTCGAGTCAGTAAGTACTATTGTGTATCTGCCTGAATCTTCTCTGATCACATTATTTATAATCACAGTACCATTAATGATCATGACATCAGATCTGCTCTTGTAAAGATCACAAGTATTCTCTTTAATCTTGTCATTTTTAATTTTACATGTTGGATCAACTGTTCTGTCGCCTGTTTTGAGATGTTGTATATAAGCGTCATAGTGTTGAGACTCTGGATCCATCTGCAGAGAGAGTTTGTGTCCCAGAACTGCATAACAGATTTCTGTCTGATTAAACCTGCACATCTGATCCTCACCTACACAACACAAACACACAACACCACAGCTGATTTACACACAACAAACATGTGATATTTAAATGTTGATGAGATGAGTTTCATTCACATGAGATCATCTGGAACATCAGCAGCATCAGTCCAAACATCAACAACATTACTCTGAACATCACACAACACAACACAACACACAGTCAACTCACTTCTGTCTCTGATCTGAACTGATGTGTGTCTCACAGCACTGACAGTTTTATGAGAAAGAGGAAGTTTTATTGCAACTAATGGTGAAAAGTTTCCAGTAATAGACTTTATAATGAGACACACAAATGAACTTCTTTTAAGTACATCAAAGGGTTTCACTTCACAGACACAATTACTCTCTGCTGCATCCAGTATTCAAACAGACCAACCTCTGGAAAAGACAGCATTTGCTGGTCAGGTAGATTTTGAAGCATGGTAGCTGGTTTGTGCTGGTTCTGAGCTGGTTTAGGAGTTTAAGCAGCTCAGGACCAGTTTAAACCACCACAAACCAGCTACCATGCTTCAAAATCAACCTGATATTGATTCACATTTATGCATTTGGCAGACGCTTTTATTCAAAGCAACTTACATTTCATTGTACTATACTTTTTTTTCTAACTACAGTTGAAAGAAAAAGTATGTGTTTTTCTTTACAAACATTATACGTTTCCACTACCCCTCATAACTTTAAGTGTAATGCTGCTATTACATTGTTTACATTGCACTACAGGGCTGCCATTCATGACTGAACTGTACACACCAGTACTTCATGTATCTGCTCTATCGGACTGTTTACACACACACAGCATCATTTGCACTCTATACTGCTCACTTGCACACCAGGAATATTACACTGAATGCTAATTTGCACTAATGGACTACTCTCATAACTAGATTACCTCATCTAGTGCACTGTAACTTTCATAACTGCATTACCTCATTTACTGCACTGTAACTTCAATAACTGCACCAACTTCTCTACTGCACTGTAACTCATCTATTGCATAACTAACTGCATCTACTCATTTATTGCACTATAACTACAATAACTGCATTAACTCATCTACTGCACTGTGACCTTAATAACCGCATTAACGCATCTACTGCACTGTAACTTCAATAACTGCATTAACTCATCTACTGCACTGTAACTTTAATAACTGCATTAACTCATCTACTGCACTGTAACTTTAATAACTGCATTAACTCATCTACTGCACTGTAACTTTAATAACTGCATTAACTCATCTACTGCACTGTAACTTTAATAAGGGCATTAACTCATCTACTGCACTGTAACTTTAATAAGGGCATTAACTCATCTACTGCACTGTAACTTTAATAACTACATTAACTCATCTACTGCACTGTAACTTTAATAACTGCATTAACTCATCTACTGCACTGTAACTTTAATAAGGGCATTAACTCATCTACTGCACTGTAACTTTAATAACTGCATTAACTCATCTACTGCACTGTAACTTTAATAAGGGCATTAACTCATCTACTGCACTGTAACTTTAATAAGGGCATTAACTCATCTACTGCACTGTAACTTTAATAACTGCATTAACTCATCTACTGCACTGTGACCTTAATAACCGCATTAACGCATCTACTGCACTGTAACTTCAATAACTGCATTAACTCATCTACTGCACTGTAACTTTAATAACTGCATTAACTCATCTACTGCACTGTAACTTCAATAACTGCATTAACTCATCTACTGCACTGTAACTTTAATAACTGCATTAACTCATCTACTGCACTGTAACTTCAATAACTGCATTTACTCATCTACTGCACTGTAACTTCAATAACTGCATTAACTCATCTACTGCACTGTAACTTTAATAACTGCATTAACTCATCTACTGCACTGTAACTTTAATAACTGCATTAACTCATCTACTGCACTGTAACTTCAATAACTGCATTAACTCATCTACTGCACTGTAACTTTAATAACTGCATTAACTCATCTACTGCACTGTAACTTCAATAACTGCATTAACTCATCTACTGCACTGTAACTTCAATAACTGCATTAACTCATCTACTGCACTGTAAATGTATAACTGCATCTACTCAGCACTATAACTTCAATAACTCATGTACTGCACTGTAACTTTAATAACCGCATCAACTCATCTATTGCACTGTAACTTTAATAGCTAATGTCTGTAACTAATGCACACTCAAGTCACTTGCACTATTGTATAGTCTATATTGTTATCTGTTCATAACCACCTGTACATTAATGTTCACAGTATATAGCCTTCTGTCTATATTGTTCATAGTACATACCGACTGTCACATTTTCATAGTACATGCCCATTGTATAGTATTTTCCTAATATTGTATTCTGTATTTATTCACACTGTATATCCTGCACTTGCTAATTGCACTTCTGGTTAGACCTAAACTACATTTCGTTACACTGTACTTGTATATGTGTAATGACAATAAAGTTGATTCTAATCTAATCTAATCTAATGTGAACCCTTGGGGCTTACTTGGATTTCTTCATAAATTGGTCATAAAATGTGTTCTGATCTTCATCTAAGTCACAACAATAGAGAAACACAGTCTGCTTAAACTAATACCGCACAAACATTATACGTTTTCATGTTTTTATTGAACACAACATGTAAACATTCATAGTGCAGGGTGGAAAAAGTATGTGAACCCTAGGCTAATGACTTCTCCAAGAGCTAATTGGAGCCAGGAGTCAGCCAACCTGGGGTCCAATCAATGTGATGAGATTGGATGTGTTGATTAAAGCTGGCCTGTCCAATAAAAAACACACACCAGTTTTGAGTTTGCTGTTCTGAAGAAGCGTTGTCTGATGTGAACCATGCCTCACACAAAAGAGCTCTCAGAAGACCTACGATCAAGAATTGTTGACTTACATAAAGCTGGAAAGGGCTACAAAAGTATATCTAAAAGCCTTGATGTCCATGTGTCCACGGTAAGACAGATTGTCTACAAATGGAGAAAGTTCAGCACTGTTGCTACACTCCCTAGGCGTGGTTGTCCTGTAAAGATGACTGCAAGAGCACAGCGCAGAATGCTCAATGAGGTGAAGAAGAATCCTAGAGTGTCAGCTAAACACTTACAGAAATCTCTGGCACATGCTAACATTTTTGTTGACAAATCTACAATAAAGAAAACATTAAACAAGAATGGACTTCATGGGAGGACACCACGGAGGAAGCCACTGCTGTCAAAAAAAAACATTGCAGCACGTTTGAAGTTTGCAAAAGAGCACCTGGATGTTCCACAGCACTACTGGCAAAACATTCTGTGGACAGATGAAACCAAAATTGAGTTGTTTGGAAAGAACACACAACGCTATGTGTGGAGAACAAAAGGCACAGCACACTAACATCAAAACCTCATCCCAACTGTGAAATTTGGTGGAAAGGGGAACATGGTTTGGGTTTGCTTTGCTGCCTCAGGCCCTGGACGGATTACTGTCATCGATGGAAAAATGAATTCCAAAGTTTATCAAGACATTTTGCAGGAAAACTTAAGACCATCTGTCCGCCAACTGAAGCTTAACAGAGGATGGACGATGCAACAGGACAACGACCCAAAGCTTAGAAGTAAATCAAGAACAGAATGGCTTCAACAGAAGAAAATACGCCTTCTGGAGTGGCCCAGTCAGAGTCCTGACCTCAACCCGATTGAGATGCTGTGGCATGACCTCAAGAGAGCGATTCACACCAGACATCCCAAGAATATTGCTGAACTGAAACACTTTTGTAAAGAGGAATGGTCCAAAATTTCTCCTGACCGTTGTGCAGGTCTGATCTGCAACTATAGGAAACATTTGGTTGAGGTTATTGCTGCCAAAGGAGGGTCAACCAGTTATTAAACCCAAAGGTTCACATACTTTTTCCACCCTGCACTATGAATGTTTACATGTTGTGTTCAATGAAAACGTATAATGTTTGTGCGGTATCAGTTTAAACAGACTGTGTTTCTCTATTGTTGTGACTTAGATGAAGATCAGAACACATTTTATGACCAATTTATGAAGAAATCCAAGTAAGCCCCAAGGGTTCACATACTTTTTCTTTCAACTGTATATGCAATCCCCTGGGAACGAACCCATGACCCATGGTCTTACCACTGAGCCACAGGAAAGCATGATATAATGATAATGTAGAAAAAAGCAGAGAAATGCATAAATGCATGATATGACATATCTACCTAAAGAACACCTGTAAGATAACTTTATTTCTCTCTGAGATGATAACTGTACACCGCTCAGTGAATGACACACTTCAGACTTTACTTTTGTTATCAGTAAACACTATGCAGTGAACACTGTGCAGAAAGAGCTGTTTATGAAGAAGAGAGATGATGAATATGAGAGTTACTGTACCTTTAACATTCATCTGAAGTTCTGCAGATGTTTCTGAGCCAGTCGAGTCAGTAAGTACTATTGTGTATCTGCCTGAATCTTCTCTGATCACATGATTTATAATCACAGCACCATTACTGATCATGACATCAGATCTGCTCTTGTAAAGATCACAAGTATTCTCTTTTATCTTGTCATTTTTAATTTTACATGTTGGATCAACTGTTTTGTTGCCTGTTTTGTGATGTTTTAATGTTGCGTCATAGCGTTGAGACTCTGGATCCATCTGCAGAGAGAGTTTGTGTCCCAGAACTGCATAACAGATTTCTGTCTGATTAAACCTGCACATCTGATCCTCACCTACACAACACAAACACACAACACCACAGCTGATTTACACACAACAAACATGTGATATTTAAATGTTGATGAGATGAGTTTCATTCACATGAGATCATCTGGAACATCAGCAGCATCAGTCCAAACATCAACAACATTACTCTGAACATCACACAACACAACACTACACAACACTACACACAGTCAACTCACTTCTGTCTCTCTCTGATCTGATCTGATGTGTGTCTCACACAGTGTTGGGTGTAACTAGTTACTAAGTAAGTAGTTACTGTAATTTAATTACTTTCCCGTGGAAAAAGTAAAGTAAGGGATTACTCGCATGTTTTCTGTAATTTAATCACAGTTACTTTTGATGTAATTAAACTAAATACTTTGTGAAATATATGAGTGTGCAATAGTGTAATCAAAGTCTTACTTTAAAATCTGTGCTTAAATGTATAATTCTCAAATTTGTAATACTTTGGTCAGTTAATAATATTATTTATTTGAATGAATTAAAGGAGCCGTTTCATGTCTTTCCTTGAATCACTGAACTAATCAAGGTCGATGTAGGATATAGAAAGTCATTAGTATTGAGTAACTAAATACTTTTTGGACAGAGTAATTTGGACAGTAATCTAATTACACTATTGAATATGTTATGAGTAACTAGTAATGAATTACTTTTTCAGAGTAACTTACCCAACACTGGTCTCACTGCACTGACAGTTTTATGAGAAAGAGGAAGTATTATTGCAACTAATGGTGAAAAGTTTCCAGTAATAGACTTTATAATGAGACACACAGATGAACTTCTTTAAAGTACATCATAGGGTTTCACTTCACAGACACAATTACTCTCTGCTCACATCAGGTGGTTCTTGGCCTCCATTATGGAAGCAAATAAGAGACATAATGTTTTGAAATTTAACAGTCTATGAATACTTGATTTTGAATTATTTTACTTTGGAAACCATGTATCTGAATTTATTTGTTTTGAATTGACCTCTATGAAATTTAAATATGAAAATTCTTGATTTCCAATTTAAAAACCTGAATTTAATGCTCACAAATTCAGATACAAAAAAAAAACTTTCAGAATTTCAGATAAAATACATTCAGATTGATCAAATTTGATTGCTCTTATTCAGATCTCAAATTTCAAGTTAATACTTTTCAAAGAAAACATCTGTCTAATTCGACTGCTCAAATTCAGATTGAAAAATTCAAGTTAAATATTCACATGATAACATCCGGGCTACCCAGGATAGGAAAAACAGTTGAGCCCAGAGCCCGTCTGCAATTGAACCGAACCATTGAACCGAACCAATGAACAGAACCAATGAACTGAACCAATGAACTGAACCAATGAACCGAACCGATGTCGAAAAATAATAATAATAATAGTTCCAAAAAATAATTAGCAACAACATACTTTTGTTCTGTAGAGTCTGATTGTACATAAACAGCAAACTTACCAGAGCGCCTTCGTTTTCCCTAGAAGTCATCTTCTTAACAGGTTTAATATCCGTGCCTTGACTTCTTCTTGGATCATGACAGACAGTCAGGTTGTCGTGCTCTGATAGGCCGCCCGACGTCGGTTCATTGGTTCGGTTCAATAGTTCGGTTCACTGGTTCGGTTCAATGGTTCGGTTCATTGGTTCGGTTCAATAGTTCGGTTCAATGGTTCGGTTCAATGGTTCGGTTCAATGGTTCGGTTCAATGGTTCGGTTCAATGGTTCGGTTCAATTGCAGACGGGCTCTGGGCTCAACTGTTTTTCCTATCCTGGGTAGCCCGGATGTTACCATGTGAATATTTAACTTGAATTTTTCGATCTGAATTTGAGCAGTCGAATTAGACATATGTTTTCTTTGAAAAGTATTAACTTGAAATTTGAGATCTGAATAAGAGCAATCAAATTTGATCAATCTGAATGTATTTTATCTGAAATTCTGTAATTTTTTTTTTTGTATCTGAATTTGTGAGCATTAAATTCAGGTTTTTAAATTGGAAATCAAGAATTTTCATATTTAAATTTCATAGAGGTCAATTCGAAACAAATAAATTCAGATACATGGTTTCCAAAGTAAAATAATTCAAAATCAAGTATTCATAGGCTGTTAAATTTCAAAACATTAGGTCTCTTATTTGCTTCCATGTCGTACATTAAAATTATTTAACGCACAGCTAGCTGTGGATTATCCCACTTATACCACGGTCATTTGTCAAGTTATAGCTGTTATTGATGTTTACAGTGTCATTTTTGATCAGAAAGGTGAAACAGACAGAGATTCTCGTCAGTTCATTTAAATCTGATCCAACTGACTGGAACGACCTGCATTAAACAGTTTTAAAGCACACATTCCAGCCAATCAGAATCCAGTATTCAAACAGACCAACCTCTGGAAAAGACAGCATTTGCTGGTCAGGTAGATTTTGAAGCATGGTAGCTGGTTTGTGCTGGTTCTGAGCTGGTTTAGGAGTTTAAGCAGCTCAGGACCAGTTTAAACCACCACAAACCAGCTACCATGCTTCAAAATCAACCTGATATTGATTCACATTTATGCATTTTGCAAACGCTTTTATTCAAAGCGACTTACATTGCATTGTAATATACTTTTTTTCTGACTATATGCAATCCCCTGGGATCGAACCCATGACCTATGGTCTTACCACTGAGCCACAGGAAAGTATGGTATAATGATAATGTAGAAAAAAGCAGAGAAATGCATAAATGTACCAAAACATGTGCAAATGTAGAAAATATTAAGAAAGTGTTTTTCTGATGTAACTAGATGATATGGAGGTTAATCGCTGAGTTATTTCATTTCTGATCTGAGAAATGCATCAAAGCAAGTGAAAAGAAAGCCTCTAGAAAAGTGTTTCATGTGCAGCAGCGTGTTGTTCATGTGTTAAACCACATGTTTACTGTTACACTTAATGTCTAGACACATCTCACACATTCGGTCACTTTTGAGAAACTTGCAGCCGTACACAACAGAAAATGTCACATTCAGTATGAACTAAAACTACATGTCTGAAAACACTTGATTCTCCAGAACAAAAGCAAAGGTCATCACTCAACAAACACTAATATCAGTTTTCTGTTGTTTACTGTAACAGCTGTTTAGAACTCAATGATGAGACCATGAGTACATCACAGTACACAAGTATAACACACTACTCTTCTATACAGGAATGAATATGAAAGACACAATTGAAATGTGACAGATTGTTATTTCATTCTCTTATAAATTGAAGATTAGGAGTTTTGTCGGTGGTTGTGTTTGAGTGAGAATAAAATTCATGTCATTTGAAAGTTAACATTAAATCATTGAAGTAATGAGAGATCGTTAAAAGTTTACATCACATCAAATACTGCTGTATATGTGTGAGGAGGTTTAATCCTCTTGTTATTAATATACAATGTGTTCACCATTTAATGAAGAAATCTTTTTGATTCATATTTAATATTTATGTGAACTTTACTCTTACAATATCTTTCTATATCAAATGTGTTTTCATATGGATAACAGTCAGTGTTGGGGAGCAGTTAACTAGATTTTTCAGGAGTTTGGGGATAGCTCAACTACTTTTATAACAGTAGCGGTGTAGTGCAACCAAAAGATTCCCTGCGTTCCATTCAGCATACTATCTGTCATAATAGTGTTTGAAAGTAGAATTAATATATCCAAAATCACTATAGTATGTTGAAAAGAGTATTCCAATGATTCCCGGAAGGTCGACTACTTCTATTAGAAATGCAATTCACACTCTGACAAATACACCTGGATTAAATAACAGGGATTACTTAATCCAGGATTAAATGTTTTTGGAGTGTTTTCTTAGATATGTTCTTTCTTCGCTTAGAAATAAAAATTAAGATATTTACTTTGTCATTTTTCTTTTATCTTTATATTTCTCTTGAATTTTCTCTTAGAACATTCTGGAGGGCCCCTGATCACAATTTGGAAATCCCTGGATTAAGTAACAGTAATAGAAAAAAGTAGGATAATAAACGTCATTTTTTCAGCGTGCTTGAGTACACCTGTATAATGATCATCACACTAACTTGCTTGTCCGTCTGTCAACAACTCAGTAGGGGTCCCTGGCGTGCGGAAAAAGTGTACGGAACACTGTCTACGTCACCTGTGGGCGCGGTCACTGTCAGGGCGTTACTGATTGGCAGAACAAAATGAAATGTTCCGCCTACTTCCTTCCTGCTCCAGCTGCAGATTTATCCTGAATATTTACGTCATCACAATCCACGGAAATAATGTGGTGCTACAATCTGATTTCACCGATGGTCTGTTTTGTCCGAAATGTATTAATATTTAGTGGTGCTGAGATAACGTTTAGTATTTGGGATACACGGGGACATAAATATAAACCTTTTCAGTCTCTGAAGATAAACAGTGTAGCACTAGTAGGATTTGTCTCTATTGCACGGCGACTGAATAAAAAGAAAAACGTTCCGGTTTGGGAAAAATGCATCAACAAAAAAAAAAACCCGCACAGTCGTCCACATATCACTGCAGGTCAGGCGTCTGCCGCTAGAGGCCGCTGCTCTAACTTCATGGCTTTTGTCTCTCGTCGGTTTCCGGTGTGAAGTAAAGACTTCCGGTTGTTCAGTGTGCAGCGCGCGCAGCTCTGAGCGGTTCTCCGTGACGGGTTCGGTTCAGTTCGTTCGGGATGTCGTCGCTGCACCCCGGTGACCCGCAGCTCGTGTCGATGATCGTGAATCACCTGAAGACGGAGGGATTATTCGACCAGTTCCGTCGAGACTGTATGGCTGATGTAGACACGAAGGTCTCGCGCACACTCGCATGTAAACAAATCAACATATGCTGTGCATAGACGCTTTTATCATACGGTTTAAATGTTGTGTTGTGTTTCTTCAGCCGGCGTATTTACACTTACGACAGCGAGTGGACAACTTCGTGTCTAATCATTTGTCAAACCACACATGGAGTCCACAACTGAACAAGAACCAGCTGAGAAACAGCATCAGACAGCTGGTCCTGCAGTACGTCTGTCTGTCCCTCTGCATGTCCGTCTGTTGTCTGTCTGTCTGTCTCTCACTCTTTCTGTCTGTGACAGGTCGGGGATGTTGGAGCAGGGAGTGGACAGAATCGTGGCACAAGTTGTTGACCCAAAGGTCCATCACACATTTCGTCCGCAGGTGGAGCGAGTCGTCCGAAGGTTTCTGTCTCCCAACAGCAGCGTGGAAGAGGACGAGCCCCCACCTGCGGCTCCTCCTCCCCCCACAGACAACCAGCCGACTCCAGAGGACATCACTGATGCTGGTGAGATCTTCACATCGCTGCCGATGAACAGCAAACTCTAAATGCACCGCTAAAATATTCTCATTTTTACTTGAAGATATATGATGTCATTGTATATTAGCTGTATTATAGTATTTGTTTTTTATCATTGACTGTGTGTTTTTATTGATTGGTGTGTGTGTGTGTGTTGTGCTCCAGCTGGAAGCTCCTCCACTGACGTTCAGAACCCCGACACCAGCAGCTGTGACCCCACACTGGAGCAGAAAGAGGAGGAGATGGACATCAGTCTCCCTGAGGAGGAGGAGGAGCACACTGCTGTGAAGGAGGAGGTGCCTGAGGAGAAAGAGGAGGAGATGGAGACTGAGGAGGTGAAGCAGGAGGAGCAGGGAGACGCAGGGAAAGAGATCGGCAGTAAATCATCAGTGAAGATCAAAGAGGAGAGCAGAGAAACTGACTCCCAGAAACCCTCCAGTGTGAAACAGAAGACCAGAGAAAGACTGAGAGAGGGTATCTATCACCTGTCCGTCTGTCTGTCATGTTTATTAATGTTTAAGGCCAGAATGATGCTCTGTTACGTGTTATTTGAGTGTAGCGAGTATGACGTCATACATTGTGAAACAGATCACGCTTGTCATCCAGTCTAAATACTTCCTCATGATCGCCATCAAAACACATTTATAATCTGACCTCTAGAGAGCCGTTTCTGATTGTATCTTTATGTCATAGTTATTTGTTATACACAGACTATTGTCATTTTTTTAAAAGGCCTAATGCATGCACACTGTATACATAACATAGACTAGAAGATAAATAATAACTGTTTTATAAATAAGATATAATGTCCAGGCAGCCGGTGGTAATGACAGAAATAATCCCAACAGTGTGATCAGGACGTGAAGCAACCTCATGAACAGGCAAATTTGGTTTAATTGTGTGTTAATATAATCTCATATATGTTATTAAAAGACATATTTAGTTAGTTTGTGTAATATTAAACTGCCCCTCAAAATGATTTGCAGCATCCGGGTTACAGGATGTTATTAGTTTTGAGCGGTTGCTACTTGAAAAGAACAACCCTTGCAATGTCGCGACTGGCCAATCAGACTCAAGCATTCAAATGAGGCATGTAATAAAGGGTTTAATGCACACCTTCAAGCCAATCAGAATCCAGTTTTCAAATAGACCATGGTATAATGTTTAATAATCTGTTGATGTGTTGGATATGTTCAGGGTATTTTCACAACGTCTATATAATATTCTCTAAACTGTTATATTATATTATACTATGATGAGCATTTACATCCGATCCTTGACCCAAAATCCACTAATGCTTTATGCTGCTTTCATAATAAAAGTCCTGAGTCTTGTGTGTGTGTTTGTTTGTTTAGAATACTCTCTGGAGGATTCAGATCTGGACGGTCTCAGTGACATCACAGTGAGTTCTGTTCACACCAGCGATCTGTCTTCTTTTGAGGGCGAAAGTGATGATGATTCGCCGCTGTCAGAGTCCACAGAGGAGGGAGAGCTCAGCTCAGAGGGTGAGAGAGTGACTCACAGCACATGATCAGTCACTGCCCGTGTGTGTCACGCTTTCACGTGTGTGTGTGTGTGCAGGTGAGGGAGGACAGAAGACGCCCGGCGGTGAAGACTCTGAAGGCAGCAGAGAGAAGAAACCCCGCGGTGTGAGGCAGGGCTACATACACAAACCCTTCCTGTACTCCCGTTACTATAGCGACTCTGATGATGAGGTCACTGTGGAGCAGCGCCGGCGCTCGGTGGTGAGAAGAGTGTCAATAGTAACTCTGCTTTATGCAGACAGTCAGTTTCCAGACGTCACAGCACTAGGCTGTAACATAGGGCGGTGCAATTAATCGAAAAATTAATCGTAATCGTCAACTTTGGCTTTCAACAATTACAAAAACAAATCAATGGTGGTAAAATTATTATTCCAAGAATCCTCTCTTTTCTTGTGGTATAAATCCGCAGCCCACCGTTTCTTTCACAGCGGTTTGCTATTTCATTAATTCATTTTTCAGTTGAATTCGGTTTAAAAGACAAGTTTTCATTATATTTTCTATGTTGTTTCAAAAGTCAGTGAGTAAATGATCATGATCTCAACATTGCCCTAAATAATCGTGATTATAATTTTGTCATAATAGAGGAGGTTTAGTGAGATGTTATTTGAATCGCAAGACACATTTTGAAGAGCACGGACCGCTGTGTTTGCAAACTTGGAAGACGCAGATATGCTGATATTTCTTAAATGTAAAAAGTCTTAGTTTGTTCATTTTAAAGAGATTTCTGTATCATACATTTTTTGGTTTGATTTGAAATTTGTTTTAAAATTGCAGTTTAGTTTTGTTATTCAACATAAAATATATTTTTATTTTACAAAGAAATGTGCAGCCTTTGAGAAATAATATAAGGGCATTTGTTCATTTCTAGTTTGTCTCCACTAATTTTGTAAAAATAAAATTTGAATGAATCTCATCGTGAGCTGAGTGAATCGCTACATCCCTCAACAGCACTGTTTGCCATCTCTCCGCAGGCCAGAGAGAAAGAAGAGAGACTGTTAAAACGCCAACAGAACCGAGAACGTCTGGAGGAGAAACGCAGACACAGAGCAGCTCAGACAGAAGAGCAGGGTAACACATCACCTCACATCTCTCTCTCTCTGTGTGTGTGAGTTTGTGATCTGATCTCCTCTCTGTAGATCGGAGGAAACAAGCATCTGTCTCCGCTGATCAGACCCCTCAGCGGCCGCGGGCCAAAGAAGCTCGAAAAGAACAGAAAGTTCTGGAGAAGAAAGTGGCTCTCAGCAGACTGAGAAAGAGAGATTTCAGGTTTGTGTTGTTCATGTCATCATCAATGAATGAAAGGGGAGATGTTCTGAAGCTCTCACGTCCATCCTGATGATTCTGACATTCTGTTTCTTTTTAGAAAAGATGAAGAAAGAAAGAAAAATGATTCCGATGGAGATTCAGGCAACAAAGATGTAAGTTCTCTTTTCGTCTGCATGTCTATGAGTGTGTGAATCTTTAGTGAATGACTGTGTGTGTCCGTCAGGGGAAGACGGCGTGTCTGAAGTCCTCAAGACGGACGTCTGATCTGGAAGAGCAGCGCATAAAGAAAACAGACAGTACCAGCGAAGAGAAAGTGGCAGATAAAAACCGCGTCCACTCCTTCATCCTGGACCTGGAGCTTGGCACAGTACAAGGTCAGCGTCAGAGAACGGCCAGCAAATCTGAGCGCAACCTTTGGAAAGACGCACACGGCAAAGAAAAAGAACGCAAGGAGAGAGAGCGCGTCTCTGATGATCGTCTCAAACACAAACTGAAGACGGAGAGCAGGAGGGGTGCAGAGACTACGACTCCAGATGAGAAAGACGAGAAGAAGAGTGCGAAGGTCAAGGCTGACAGAAAGACATCGGTGTCCTCCAGAGAACACAAGACGTCTGTCTCTGACGCCGCAGACGAGGGCAATCTGAAGAAAGCGAAGACGGACGTGCTCAAAGATAAAGAGAAAGCAAAGGCAGAGAAGACCAGCGGCAAGAGTGAGTCGAAGCCGCTCCGCCATCTGGATTCCACAGGCTCATCTGAGGAAAGATCAGAGGTGGAGGCGGGGTCAGAGGTCAGCCGGAGGAAAGACAAGCAACCCAGAGACCCACTGAAGAGGTCAAAGAGTCAATCAGAGGTCAAACCTGCAGACAAGCTCAAGGTGAGGGCGGACAGAAAAGACTCCTTGACGGGAGAACGAGAGAAAAATCTGCAGAAATCCGGCTCAGAGACAGACGGCGAGACGCGGAAGGCAGAAGTGGGGCCGAAGGTCAAGTCCCTGTCAGAGAAACACCGATCCAAATCCAGAGAGGACCTGAAATCCCAGAAACCTGACAAGAAGGACACCAAGAGCAGAGTGGAAAAGAAAAGTACAGAAGAGCCTCAGAAGACCAAAGAGACGAAGACTGCGAAGAAGAAGGTGAGGAAAGATTCTGAGAGCAAACAGAGTTCAGACAGCCCCACACCAGCTGACGGAACAGAACCCTCCACCGTCTCCAGCGCCGATGACCCGTACGCCGCTCTGAGTGATGTCACACCTGAGTCAGACGCTGAGGAGCCGCGCTCCGTATCAGGAGAGGCCGACGCCCTCTTGAGTCTGATGACAGCGGCGAGTGACATCAAAGAGCAGGAAACTGAGGCTGATCTGAAGATGAAGGAAGCGGCGCTCACGCTGCTCTCAATGGATCCTGACACTGCGCGCCCAACAGACGTCATGGTTGCTATGGATTTGACCTCTGACCTGGCGTCTGGGGGTGAAACTCCGCCTCTGGGCCGTGAGTCAGGATTCTGCAAACCTGAGAAAGAGAAGGAGATGTGTGTGTCTGCCAGCGGCCCCGTCGTTCTAGAGCAGGATGAACAACAGCATGACACAGGTACTACACATACACACGCGCGCATACACAACACACACTGCATATCTGTAATGTCATAACATCTGAATTCATCCTTAAGCTTCATCTGCCTCCGCTGGGGAGCCCATAGAGCATTTCAGAACAAAAGAGGTGACATCACAGGTGAGTTTATGACATCACTTCCTCTACACCCTTTGAGTAACATATAGACAGTGATTTCTGCTGTTGTCTGTTACGCTTTGGAGTCATGTGTGTGTTCTTTCAGGCTGATGATGAGGAAAGACGAGAAACAGACGATGAGAGAAATGCACAGATTCTCCCTGCAGACACAGTTGAGTCTGCGCAGACCAACACGACAGACGCAGACAAGCCTGCAAAATCATTGACTGCAGATGAAACAGAGCCTGTGCAGACACTCGCTGAAGACAAAACAGAACATCAACCTTCATTAACTACAGACCCAGTCAAGCCTGCACAGATTCTAACTGATATGATAACTGAACCTGTGCAGACGCTTACTAAAAAACGAACTGAACAGACTGCAGACACAGCTGAGCCTGCGCAGACGCCTACTGAAGATATGACAAAGCCTGCACTGTCCCTGCTTGCAGACACAACAGAGCCTGTACAGGCCCTCACTGAAGAGATAACAGAACCGGCTCAGTCCCCTATCACAGCAGCAACCGACTCAACTGAACAAGTGCAGACTATCACTGCAGACGCAGCTGAACCCTCACAGACCGCCAGTGCAGACGCAGCTGAACCCTCACAGAATGCCGCTGCAGACTCAGCTGAAACTTCACAGACCGCCCCTGCAGACGCAGCTGAGACCTCAAAGACCACTATTGCAGACGCAGGTGAACCTGTGCAGACAGTCTCTGCCGACGCAGCTGAACCGTCACAGACCATCACTGCAGACGTAGATGAACCTACGCAGATCGTCACTGCAGACACAACTGAATCCTCACATACAATCACTGTAGTCGCAGGTGAACCTGCACATACTGTCACTGATTCCTCACAGACCGTCACTGCAGACGCAGTTGAACCTGCGCAGACCGTCACTGCAGACGCAGTTGAACCTGCGCAGACCGCCACTGATTCCTCACAGACCGTCACTGCAGACGCAGTTGAACCTGCGCAGACCGTCACTGATTCCTCACAGACCATCACTGCAGACGCAGTTGAACCTGCGCAGACCGTCACTGATTCCTCACAGACCGTCACTGCAGACGCAGTTGAACCTGCGCAGACCATCACTGATTCCTCACAGACCGTCACTGCAGACGCAGTTGAACCTGCGCAGCCCGTCACTGACTCCTCACAGACCATCACTGCAGACGCAGTTGAATCTGCGCAGACCGTCACAGATTCCTCACAGACCGTCACTGCAGACGCAGTTGAACCTGCGCAGACGGGCATTTCGGGTATGTAACTACATGTGTGTATGGTTTGTGATGAGTGTGTGTTTCGAGTGTAACCTGTGTATCTGTGTGTGATGCAGACAGCTCAGATGAACAGGACAGGCTGATGTCAGACGTCTCAGAGAAGGTAACCAATCCGATTCCAGAAGCAGAACTCTTCTGTAATTCGCTGCAGTTAATTAAAACTCTCTCTCTCTAACCAGGAGCAGACAGACAGCGCAGCCGCATGCAGGGAAGGATCATCTGCTCAGAAGACAAACAAAGAGGTACACATCCCTCTCTCTCTCTCTCTCTCTCTCTCTCTCTCTCTCTCTCTCTCTCTCTCTCTCTGAATGTCAGCATGTTGATGTGTGTGATGTGTCTGTCAGTGTACTGATGAAGATGAAGAAGATGAAGATTCAGGAGTGAGCAGAACTCCACGCAGAGGAAGATCCTCCCGACTGTCTGACGCACCGCAGCGAGACACACGTGAGCGTCTCTCTCTCACTCATACATGTGCACTGATCACAACTCACATGTGCACTGATGCTTCAACTGTTCATCCCCACAGCGTCCTCTTCACAGCCAAAAGAGGCGGAGTCTGTAGGAGAGGAGGAGCCACAGGAGGTGTGTCCAAATGATAGTTCAAGCACACACTTGACTGAATGATGTTTATTTGAAAAAGGCAGAGTGTGTGTGTGTGTGTGTGTGTTATTGATGCTGATTTGTGTACAGCAGGGTCGCAGGAGTAGACGCTCCGCAGCACAGATCAAAGACTCGTCTGCAGGTGACCAATCACATCACACCTGCATGACACGCACACATGTTTCCCAGAGAACACCCTCAGCTTCATTATTTGATTGAATTACCCTCTTACTCAGCAAACAGCTCCAGTCAAATCTCTTCCTTATAAAAGGGTCAGTTCAGGTCCTTGATTCTGATTGGTTGAGTCACGTTCAAATATCTGATTCGCTGACTGCATTAAATACTCTGAGTATCAGTGTGCAACTGTTCTTGTGTCTGTGTTTCTTTGTCTTGCTACACATATGGAAAAACTTTTTTATAAAAGCAATAAACCTCTGAAGCAGTGATCAGTCAGTTTTTTACTCATTGTGTGTTTAAATCAATGCATCTGTTTCTCTCCAGTGAAGCCTGTAATGAAACGCAGGAGATCAGACGAGATCTCAGCTTCTGCTACAGTGAGTCTGTCTGACTCTGTGTGTGTGTGTGTGTGTGTGTGTGTGTGTCTTTATTGTGTGTGTGTGTGTGTGTGTCTTTATTGTGTGTGTGTGTGTGTGTGTGTGTGTGTGTGTCTTTATTGTGTGTTTGATAGTTTTTTGCTCACTGTATCTCCAGGACTTTGCAGCAGATGAGATTGAGGAAGAGCCAAAAAAATCTGCCAAACAGAGACGAGATGGAGGTGAGTACACACACAAACACACACACACATACAGAGTTAATGAGTGTGTAGTTTTTAGGCAGAGCAGAACACCATTATATTTGGTTCTAAAGTTACCCCAAATAAACACACACACGTGTGCTGTAGTAAATGTTCATTTGATGAGTGTTTGTGTGTCTACAGGAAGTACATCTGAAGATCAGGAAGTGATGAAAGTGAGTGATGAAGAGGAAGAGAGGAAAGATGAGGAAGATGTGTCTGTGAGTACACTACTGTATGTGGCTGAAGCTGAAATCATGTGACTGAATGAGTCTCATGTGTGTGTGTGTTCAGGAAGCTCAGAGGAAGCCCCCCCGACGAGGACGAGCCAGCAAAACCTCCTGCCCTACAGACGACTCCGGTATGACGAGACATTTGATAATGAAATGTGATGTGAGATAATGTATGAGGTCGCACTGAACACGTTTGTGTTGTTGTTTGAATCCCAACGAGTGGTTACATGACAAACCTGTGTCTCAATATCCTTCTAACCAGAAGAAAAAAATAGATCATCACAATTGTGTTTTATTTCAGACGTGTTGATTGTTTTGTGTTTTGTTGTCTAGATGTTTGTCTGGTGGTTTATTTACAGTGTTATCATTCACAGATCCTGGAGCAGCTGAGAGAGGAGATGCAGGTGAGAAAGAGGACGATGAAGAGGAGACGACATCGAGGACAAAGACTCGTGCGGCGTCTCGTCTGGAGGCAGAGAGGTAACGTTTCCTTCCTGACACGAGCTCCAAACACACGTCCATCAGTGAAATCAACAGCTTCATGTCCTCTTCCTCTTTCAGAAATAAACCGAGCAAACCGTCCACTCGAGCTCTGAGTAAACTCACCGGGAAAGAAGAGATCTCTCCGAGCACACGGTCTGACTCTCTCTCTCTGTGTCTCTCTCACTCTCTATCTCATTTTCTCTCTCTCTATCTCTCTCGTTCTCTATCCCTCTCGTCTTATTTTCTTTGGTGCTGTAATTAAACAGAGGATTGTTGTCTCTCTCAGGTCAGTGAGGGGACGAAAGCGGGAGACGAGTCCACCAGTTTCTCGTACTCGTGGAGGACAAAAATCTGAGGATCCGCCTTCAAAAAAAGTAAAGCGATGAGTCCAGTCATATCAAATTCACACTAACTGGTGTTGTTAAGGTCAGAGGACATGTGACGTCAGGGAGCAGCTGAAGTTCTGATGTTCTGAGAGTCTGTGTGTGTACATACAAGACCTTTCAATGCTGATGTTAGTTCATTAAAGACACAAAGTGTTGTGTTATGACAGTGTTGTTTGTAAGATCAGAACAGGCAGATAGTTTTATACAGTAGTGCTGCGCTGTCAGGTGTGTGCGTGCGTGCGTGCGTGCGTGCGTGTGTGTATGTGTGTGAGATGCTCATTCTGTGAATGTCATGAGAAATAATTTTTTTTTTTATATTTTAACCTTTTACTATAAATTCAAAAATTGATCCTGAAGCTGATTCTTGTTTTTTTTTCATTAAGGCCATTAAAAAATGTTTCTGTGCTTTGGGAATTTTTCCAAAATATAACCTAATTAAAAAAAATTAAATAGAATCTATCACATACCCGAAGACACTGCTATAGTTTCCAGTAAAAGTTTTAAATCCATCACATGTTCTGTTGTTTTTATTGGCAGTTTATAATACAGATGTGATTTAATATCGCTTTACATCTTTAAAGGGGTCATATGGCTTGAATCCGAATTTTTCTGTGTTTGGTGTGTCATAAGTGGCTCTTGTATGTATTAGACACGTTAAATTGAGCAAAAGATGCATTCTATGTAAAAGCGAATGAAACACCTATTGTAGCCACACCCCCACAAATATACGTCAGATGGAGGTCTGATGTGACTAAGACCGCCCAAATGTGTCCTCATGTAAGGTGGTGTACCTGATGTTACGAAAATGGTCAGAGGCGTCACATTTCCTCAATCACTACGCACTGGTTAACTGGCCAATCACAGCACACCTCGCTTTTCAGAGCAATGAGCTTTGTTAAACATCCAGAGAGGAGATTCAAACATGCACAGTGTGTGGAAAATACTGCGAGTTTCAACCTTAAATCCTGTTTACACATTGACTTACATGTAAAACAAACCATAATATTCATTTTGGCCGTGTCATATGACTCTTTTATAACTGTCAACAGCTTTAAACAACCGTCCAAGTTCAGAAATATATAAAGAAGCATTTATTTACACGCAGTCACGCGCACTCATCGGGAGAGAGAGACTGGCGCTTATTCTGAAATGACAGTCTGAGAGACAAACAGACTTAAATGATCTTGTTTCTCAGGAGGATGTAGATATAAGCGGTGCTGCTTCATGTTTGACTGCTCTGCAGATGTGAAGCTTTTGTGCGCAGCTAAACTGCACTGCGCGCGACCTGAGGATGAGGATGCGCGGCTGCACGCGGCCAATGAAGAAGTCCTCCGGCATTATGCAGTCGCGTCTCTCCGTGCTTTCCCGATAGAGCTCGGAAGGTTCGGGTTTCGGGGAACCTCTGTCCTATGATCTTTCCATATGTATATATACAGTAATGATAAAATACATTGATAGAGAAATTTGGCCAATTCCGGTAGTTTATCTACACAGCCTACTGGAAAACAAAAATATATACAAAATGTCTGTAGAATCATGTAGATAGAATGTATTTATATATACTCTACTTTATGAACCATTTTGTGGAAAATTAAATAATAAATAAATAAAAACATACAAGACGTTATGAAAGATCATCTGTTAACTTTCCTTGTTGCTCTAAGAAGTAAGCTTATATAACACACTTTCATATATTTTCATTATCACATTTTGTGATGCAAGGATTTATGGTTTACATTGTTTAAGATTAATCTGATTCTGTGTTTCTAATGTGCACTTATAGAAGACACTGTGTACAGAAGTAACTGTGATGTGATGCTTCGTATACATTAAATCTGATGTTGACATGCCTTACTCGGCCAATGTTAAAGATATCGATAGATGAATGAATGAACTCATCCATTCAGCTGTTCACTTCATATACAAGTCATTTCTCAATCAACACTCACTGGTCCTCTCTGTGTGTGCGTGCGTGCGTGCGCGTGCGTGCGTGTGCGCGTCTTGTCCACAGGGTGGCGATATATTGTTGCTTTATGAAAGGAGAATGTCTCCATATGACTCCCACACTGTCTCCTGTCAAGATCAAGCATCTTGTTATCATGACAGTCTGTTTTTGATTCAGAGAGATGATTGTTCCACTGCTCTTGTCTGTTTTTCAGTCTGTGGCTTTAAGCTTTCTATATTTTGTATTGTTTTTTACCAGGAATAAAACATTGTTTAGAATTAGTTTACATACAATCATTAAAAACAAAGTAGCTTGTGATACTGTTTTCAGTTTAAGTTGTCAGTTGTTCAGTTGAATTTGTAAATCTCTGTTGTGTAGTTCAGTTTGATCTCTGTGGGTGAGTCTGATTTCTAATATGTAGTTTAGTCTGATGTCTATACTGTAGAGTATGATGTCTGTATGTTAGTCTGATCTCTGTACTGTATGTGAGACTGACCTCTGTACTGTATGTGAGACTGATCTATGTGAGACTGACCTCTGTACTGTATGTGAGACTGATCTCTGTACTGTATGTGAGACTGACCTCTGTACTGTATGTGAGACTGATCTATGTGAGACTGACCTCTGTACTGTATGTGAGACTGATCTCTGTACTGTATGTGAGACTGATCTCTGTACTGTATGTGAGACTGACCTCTGTACTGTATGTGAGACTGACCTCTGTACTGTATGTGAGACTGATCTCTGTACTGTATGTGAGACTGATCTATGTGAGACTGACCTCTGTACTGTATGTGAGACTGATCTCTGTACTGTATGTGAGACTGATCTCTGTACTGTATGTGAGACTGATCTATGTGAGACTGACCTCTGTACTGTATGTGAGACTGACCTCTGTACTGTATGTGAGACTGATCTCTGTACTGTATGTGAGACTGATCTATGTGAGACTGACCTCTGTACTGTATGTGAGACTGATCTATGTGAGACTGACCTCTGTACTGTATGTGAGACTGACCTCTGTACTGTATGTGAGACTGATCTCTGTACTGTATGTGAGACTGATCTATGTGAGACTGACCTCTGTACTGTATGTGAGACTGATCTCTGTACTGTATGTGAGACTGATCTATGTGAGACTGACCTCTGTACTGTATGTGAGACTGACCTCTGTACTGTATGTGAGACTGATCTCTGTACTGTATGTGAGACTGACCTCTGTACTGTATGTGAGACTGACCTCTGTACTGTATGTGAGACTGATCTCTGTACTGTATGTGAGACTGATCTATGTGAGACTGACCTCTGTACTGTATGTGAGACTGATCTCTGTACTGTATGTGAGACTGATCTCTGTACTGTATGTGAGACTGATCTATGTGAGACTGACCTCTGTACTGTATGTGAGACTGACCTCTGTACTGTATGTGAGACTGATCTCTGTACTGTATGTGAGACTGATCTATGTGAGACTGACCTCTGTACTGTATGTGAGACTGATCTCTGTACTGTATGTGAGACTGATCTATGTGAGACTGACCTCTGTACTGTATGTGAGACTGATCTCTGTACTGTATGTGAGACTGATCTCTGTACTGTATGTGAGTCTGACCTCTGTACTGTATGTGAGACTGATCTCTGTACTGTATGTGAGACTGATCTATGTGAGACTGACCTCTGTACTGTATGTGAGACTGATCTCTGTACTGTATGTGAGACTGACCTCTGTACTGTATGTGAGACTGACCTCTGTACTGTATGTGAGACTGACCTCTGTACTGTATGTGAGACTGACCTCTGTACTGTATGTGAGACTGACCTCTGTACTGTATGTGAGACTGACCTCTGTACTGTATGTGAGACTGACCTCTGTACTGTATGTGAGACTGACCTCTGTACTGTATGTGAGACTGATCTATGTGAGACTGACCTCTGTACTGTATGTGAGACTGATCTCTGTACTGTATGTGAGACTGATCTCTGTACTGTATGTGAGACTGACCTCTGTACTGTATGTGAGACTGACCTCTGTACTGTATGTGAGACTGATCTCTGTACTGTATGTGAGACTGACCTCTGTACTGTATGTGAGACTGATCTATGTGAGACTGACCTCTGTACTGTATGTGAGACTGATCTCTGTACTGTATGTGAGACTGACCTCTGTACTGTATGTGAGACTGATCTATGTGAGACTGACCTCTGTACTGTATGTGAGACTGATCTCTGTACTGTATGTGAGACTGACCTCTGTACTGTATGTGAGTCTGATCTCTGTACTGTATGTGAGACTGACCTCTGTACTGTATGTGAGACTGACCTCTGTACTGTATGTGAGTCTGATCTCTGTACTGTATGTGAGACTGATCTCTGTACTGTATGTGAGACTGATCTCTGTAGTGTATGTGAGACTGACCTCTGTACTGTATGTGAGTCTGATCTCTGTACTGTATGTGAGACTGACCTCTGTACTGTATGTGAGACTGATCTATGTGAGACTGACCTCTGTACTGTATGTGAGACTGATCTCTGTACTGTATGTGAGACTGATCTCTGTACTGTATGTGAGACTGACCTCTGTACTGTCGAGTCTGATCTCTGTGGGTGATTGTGATCTCTGTACTGTATGTGAGTCTGATCTCTGTACTGTATGTGAGACTGATCTCTGTACTGTATGTGAGACTGATCTCTGTACTGTATGTGAGACTGATCTCTGGACTGTATGTGAGTCTGACCTCTGTACTGTCGAGTCTGATCTCTGTAGTGTATGTGAGACTGATCTCTGTACTGTATGTGAGACTGATCTCTGTAGTGTATGTGAGACTGATCTCTGTACTGTATGTGAGACTGATCTCTGTACTGTATGTGAGTCTGACCTCTGTACTGTCGAGTCTGATCTCTGTACTGTATGTGAGACTGATCTCTGTACTGTATGTGAGACTGATCTCTGGACTGTATGTGAGACTGATCTCTGTACTGTATGTGAGACTGATCTCTGTACTGTATGTGAGACTGATCTCTGTACTGTATGTGAGACTGATCTCTGTACTGTATGTGAGACTGATCTCTGTACTGTATGTGAGACTGATCTCTGTACTGTATGTGAGACTGATCTCTGTACTGTATGTGAGACTGATCTCTGTACTGTATGTGAGACTGATCTCTGTACTGTATGTGAGACTGATCTCTGGACTGTATGTGAGACTGACCTCTGTACTGTCGAGTCTGATCTCTGTGGGTGATTGTGATCTCTGTACTTTATGTCATTGTGATCTCTGTACTGTATGTGAGTCTGATCTCTGTACTGTATGTGAGACTGATCTCTGTAGTGTATGTGAGACTGATCTCTGTACTGTATGTGAGACTGATCTCTGTAGTGTATGTGAGACTGATCTCTGTACTGTATGTGAGACTGATCTCTGTAGTGTATGTGAGACTGATCTCTGTACTGTATGTGAGACTGATCTCTGTAGTGTATGTGAGACTGATCTCTGTACTGTATGTGAGACTGATCTCTGTAGTGTATGTGAGTCTGACCTCTGTACTGTATGTGAGTCTGATCTCTGTGGGTGATTGTGATCTCTGTACTTTATGTCATTGTGATCTCTGTACTGTATGTGAGTCTGATCTCTGTACTGTATGTGAGACTGATCTCTGTAGTGTATGTGAGACTGATCTCTGTACTGTATGTGAGACTGATCTCTGTAGTGTATGTGAGACTGATCTCTGTACTGTATGTGAGACTGATCT
Source organism: Triplophysa dalaica (assembly GCF_015846415.1). NCBI lineage: Eukaryota > Metazoa > Chordata > Actinopteri > Cypriniformes > Nemacheilidae > Triplophysa > Triplophysa dalaica. The sequence goes on from NC_079557.1 coordinate 631,451, forward strand.
CTGTAGTGTATGTGAGTCTGACCTCTGTACTGTATGTGAGTCTGATCTCTGTGGGTGATTGTGATCTCTGTACTTTATGTGAGAATGATCTCTATAGTGTAGATCAGTCTGATCTCTGTAAGTGAGTCTGATCTCTGTAGTGTTTGTGAGTCTGACCTCTGTACTGTAGATGAGTCTGATCTCTGCACACTAAGAATTGCTGGGTTAGAAAATAACCCAACCTTAACCCAGCTGCTGGGTAACTATGGGACAGAACACGCGCTGGGTTATTTTGACCTAAGTGCTGGGTTGAACCATTTGACCCAAAATGCTGGGTTGTTTGATTGACCCACTGTGTTTCTGGGTTAACATAACCTAAACATTGGGTTATATGTTGTCTCATTGCCTTGCTACTTTTATATTTACCAATAAAAATATATAATCTCAAGGGAATGTAAAATTATTATATTTTATATGTAATACAATTACACAAAACAAATGCAATTGTAAATATGCATTTTTATTAAATTTATTTCTTTACATTTATTGAATGGGTGCAATTATCATACATTTCATCCAACACCTACAGACACATAAAAACAAGTTTTTGTAGATCAGTTTCTTTAAAAACACAAAACTGGGTGAATTAGGCACTGTAGATTCCTATTCTATATACCAACATTGCAGCATTAGAACACTCAAAAATATATTATTGGCACATGAGAATCAGTCCAAACAGTGTGCCATTAAAACTAAGCCAAACAAAGACTCCAAACAACAGACAATACATGTGACAACTTAAAGCATGTGTCCAGAAAAAACTGTTGTCCTCAAAAACTTCCCTCTTCACTCATGTCCATCAATATGATAAACTGCATGCTGGAGAAATTTCTAAGTAGGAAGAGACTGCTTAGTTAACATCAAGCACAGAAAAGGACTTGAAACAGATCAACTGAGCAACAAGTCAGTTTCAATGGCGTGTCCCGAAACAATGGTGAAGGTCTGGGTTGAGGTTGCTGCCTCGTCCCCAAGGCACAAAATGTGAAGATTATATCACTGGTCTCAGCGTTTTGCAAGTATTTCCACCATGACAGTCCCCACCTGTTAATTATATGACAGTTAGTCTTAAAACATAACCAACATTTAAGTTAAGTGCATTTAATGAACAAACACAGAGGCCTTATAAAAATGCTAATTTTAGAAGAAAACTTCAAACTTCACTTTTAGTATTTTACTTCATTCACAACATTCATTTTGTATATCATTTACTTCTGAGGATATAAATATATCACACAGTGATGGCCAAAACTATTAGAACACTTGTATTTTTACCAGCTGGAAAATGGTATAAAAGTCAGTTATTTCTATCGTTTGCTGTCGTGTGTCAGAAGGAAATTTCTGTTTAATTTTCCAAAACATTATTCTTGTCATTTATTGTTATAATTAGTGAGATTAAGAGGCTTAGCTTTTAGCTAATGCAGCTAACGGTAATGTTACCTGAGGAAAAAAAAGCGTGAAAATGCTAAATTTTAAATTATTGCTAGTTGGTTGGATCCGGCACGTCACAGACACTTGAAAAAATATCCCCTTAGATTAAGTTTTGTATGAAATTATCTAATTCTGACTAAACATTACAAAGCCATACAGTAGGCAAACAGTAACCGAACTATACCATGTATTTCTGACCTAAGGCTAGTTCATAGATTTCCATGAGGATTTAACGTGAAGGATAAAAACATTTTAAAGTAAAAATATATGCACATGTACACACATTTATATAACATAAGGATAAAGCGATTGTTAAGGACTTTTTTTGTAAAAAAATAGCATGCTAAGCTGCTAAATTACTTAACGTTAATCAATCACATAATAAAACACTTCCTCCGCACAGCGACAGATCAAATACTGCATTAAACAGTAAAATCAGTGTGCTCTTACCACAAGTTATTAAAAATAATCATATTATCATATTAATTTACCTTATAAAATCAGCTTGATGTGATGTGCATTGCCGTCTGACAAGGAGGATCCAGAATGTTCGATGAAGTGGAAAAATGAACAAACCGGTTGGGTCAAAATAACCCAACCCAGCTGTTCGGTGGTGAAAAAACGCCTACAGTCCATTTGACCCAGCATGAGCAACCCAACTGTGTGTTTACAGTACCTCAAACAACCCAAAATTATGACCCGGCACAATTTACCCAAAAATGTGTTTACAGAAATAACCCAGCATTTTTTAGAGTGTGTGGGTGAGTCTGATCTCTGCACTCTAAAAAATAATGGGTCATTTTGTTGGGTTATTTTCTCAATGTTGGGTCATTTTGTTGGGTTATTTTCTCAGTGTTGGGTCATTTTGTTGGGTTATTTTCTCAGTGTTGGGTCATTTTGTTGGGTTATTTTCTCAGTGTTGGGTCATTTTGTTGGGTTATTTTCTCAGTGTTGGGTCATTTTGTTGGGTTATTTTCTCAGTGTTGGGTCATTTTGTTGGGTTATTTTCTCAGTGTTGGGTCATTTTGTTGGGTTATTTTCTCAGTGTTGGGTCATTTTGTTGGGTTATTTTCTCAGTGTTGGGTCATTTTGTTGGGTTATTTTCTCAGTGTTGGGTCATTTTGTTGGGTTATTTTCTCAGTGTTGGGTCATTTTGTTGGGTTATTTTCTCAGTGTTGGGTCATTTTGTTGGGTTATTTTCTCAGTGTTGGGTCATTTTGTTGGGTTATTTTCTCAGTGTTGGGTCATTTTGTTGGGGGGGTATTTTCTCAGGGTTGGGTCATTTTGTTGGGTTATTTTCTCAGTGTTGGGTCATTTTGTTGGGTTATTTTCTCAGTGTTGGGTCATTTTGTTGGGTTATTTTTTCAGTGTTGGGTCATTTTGTTGGGGGGTATTTTCTCAGTGTTGGGTCATTTTGTTGGGGGGGTATTTTCTCAGGGTTGGGTCATTTTCTCAGTGTTGGTCATTTTTTGAGTAACCCAAACGCTGGGTTACAAATCGGGGCCAATTGAGTGACAGTTGAGAGAGTAAACCCCTCCCACTCATCGACCCATCAGACAAACTTTACCTTCGCGGTCATTTTGATCCACCTCATCTCGGAAAGCTGTTCTTCGGAGAATACAAGGTATGTTTTACAAGTTTTTAATGTATAAAACTATTACTGTACATCAAAAAAATGCAGAAGTATGCAAAATTTGTCTGTTCGCATTAGGTTTGAAAAGTAACGTTACAATCTAGCTTCGTCAGCTTTGCCAAAGCCTTTAGATAGCTAGTCTGTAACGTTATGCCCACGTTGTTCTAACTTACAGCTTTTTAATCATTTAAACTTCCTTTTTGGTGAACATTTCCTCTGAAATTTGTGACTTGTGTGAGTCATTTAGTTCGGTAACTGAAGGCCTGTTTATAGTCAAGCCTGGCTCCGCTTCACGAGCCTCCGCTGACCGCGCGCGCAACTCCCCAAACGGACGAGACGTTTATACTTGACGCGTTCGCCGTTAAGATATTCTTTGAAACGACAGGGGGCGCACAAACGAAATCGTCTTGTAAATCCGCAGGAAGTAGAAGAAAATTAGGAATTTTACCGGAATTACTTCAGATCATCAAGGAAATTTAGGATAAATTTAGGACTATTAAAAAAATGGCGAAAAAGGAGATGGAATGTTCGCCCACTGCATGCCACAAAACGTGGAGATGTAGAATACTTCGCTCTTGTGAAGCAGATGTGTGTGATGGACGGGGAAATGCATTTCAAAATATTGTTTGTTGATTTAATACATTTTTACATCAAAAACTTTTTGTTCACTCTTTCATTTCTGTGCATAATGCAGACACATGTCTACATATTGTTGGTTAGGGACTGCTAAATGTACATTGCCATAGATTAACCTATTGGATGTCTTTGTTTTATAAAATGAGAAGATATAAGAACAGTTCAAAAGAGCAATGTTTATAAATATTGTTTTATTCTGAATACAATATAAAACAGACACACTGATGATTAAATATGTCTGTACAGGCGTACATGTTCAGCCAAAATCTCTTCAAAGCTTTCATGTTGACTGCGGCGCCGCGCGAACTTTTCGCTCGAGTCACAAAAAATGTCGTGCACGCCGCCACGCAAAATGAGTTCGCGCGGACACAAAGCGAACTTCCGCTAACTCCGCGATGACGTCATATTTGGCGCGCGCACCCAGGCGAACTAGCGACTGCGTCGAGTATAACCAGCCCTTACGCATCTTGATATTAGTTTAAGGTCGACACGAGAGCGTCGTGTCAAAAGCAAACATCCAGCTCATTTTCTTTTATAAATACCACTAATGTTCGGTGACGGAACGTAGTATTAAGAGTCTTTTAGACGAGAATGTAGTTGTAAAGAACTCAAATACGTGATTTATATATAAACATAACGCCTCTTTGAGATTTTGTTAAGACGCTGTCGGAGGTGTGAGCATCAGGCTGTCAGCGGTCGTGGCTCCGCTGAGAGCGGCTCTATCTCGGCCATTGCGTCGGGAGTAGCCGCTCTTATAACGTTAGTGGTTAACCGTGAGATATAATTAATTTTGGGTATATGAGACGAACAATTGATGCTCTTTTTATTCTTCTACGTATCCCTGAGTGTGTCGAATTAGTTAAGAGTTGTGTAAACGTTTATAATATTATTTTTTTAAGACTGTATTTCACTTTATGTACTAGAGCCCTAGAACTTACAGCCTCTGCCACTCCCACAGTGACAGGTTGCAGAATAACAGCTAATATTAATGGATCATTCTATTCAGGAGAAAGTAGACTGGAACTTGGATGTCCTGATACCAAGCTTAAAGGTAAACTTTATTTAGGTAAAATGCTAATGTGCTTCTTTACATGTTTATTATAATCCATTGTGCTCTGGGTAGGCCAGTTTCCTTACATTCTTCTATTGTCTCTTTTTCTCTTTATAGATGAACAAATTGATAAAGAAACCCTCCTGCTGAACATCCACTTCCAAAAGTGCTCGCCACACTGTTGTCTACAAACTCCCATGAAAAGAATCTTCTTCAGTACGACTGCTCCGTGGATATGTCAGGTTAAGCAGTACTGGAACCGAAAGAACTAAAACTTTTTAAAAAAACATTTTTATGAAGTTTATATGAGTTTATATGAAGAGGAAAGTTCTAGGACTAATACATTCCTGCAAATGTCAACCAATACCATAAAAAAGTTTTTACCAAAGGTTTTACTGCACTAACTGCACCTTATCAACAAGTGGTGGTTCAAATACCCGTGTGAGGTCTCTCTTTAAGTTAAGGTATTATTGCTTCAGGTTTGTACATTTTAGTTCACAGAAATTCTACAAAGTTTGTTGCCTCCCGAATACGGTGTCCCTTTTTCACATCCATAACGCTTGTTTATTTCCTTTCTTTAAAATAGAAATCTTGTGTATATATTGATATTTTATCATATTAGTGCAGTTCTATCAACAAGGGTTTAGTAAAATAAAAATAAATAGTTCAGTATATTGGTAACAAATACTTTCTCAGAGTGTATTTGCACATCCATAATGCTGGAATTGTCCTATAAAGCATTTTACTCGTGCCACTTTTTTAACTGTATTTTGTAAAAAGTTATGATTTTTTGAAGTGGAAAGTTGTCTAACTATTTCTGTTTACTTGCGCCACTTTATGCATATGTTAAAATCTAAACTAATGTAATTTATTGATGTTTTTTTTTAAATATGTATCAACATTAATTAAATTACAGTGTTTGATATGCCATTTTATTGTTAATTGAGCATTCAAATATTGCAAGTCTTTATGAATTCCTTTTGTCTTGCATTTCGATCCTTAATAAAACTTCAATTTTGACTCTTACTGATGCCTCCAGTAATTCTGTGATTTTATTTTTATTATTTTCAAAAATTTTGGGTTTGTTTTAAACCAGCAATGTAATAGTTGATGTATATGAAGCAACCCAGCATGTTGGGTGAAAGATTTAACCCAACTGGCTGGGTTAAAATAACCCAACGCTGGGTTTGTCCATATTTGACCCAACGTTGGGTTACCAAAATAACCCAAATTGGGTTGTTTTAACCCAGCCTTTTTTTAGAGTGTGTACTAGGTGAGTCTGATCTCTGTGGGTGCCATGGAAACAGAACTTGACCCTCTTGTGTTGTGAGACGATTGGGACTGAAACTCTGTCAGGATGAATGAGGGACACAGTCTGTAACATCTGGACTTCACAGAGCTTTAAATCCCTGTGCATGACTTTCATTTGCCATGAGTGTGTTTCAGTTTTAGAGAGAGGACTCTACATGTTGTCATCTGCTATTCACTCTTTCACATCTTACAGGACATGCTGAGAAACTGCAATTTATTCATCAGAAACGTTTTTTCCCAGAATTCCTGTGTGAGCCCTCATTTCTCTACAGACACTTTCATACTTTCCTGCTGTGTTTGCACGTGCGCGCTATCGTGCATGCATTGATTGCTGCATGTATATACCACATGTTACTCTCGTGTATATAGGCTATGTACATGATTATTTTATTAAAGCATGTTGTCTTAGACACGTGTGTCGCAGATCTCGCGCATTTTTATTAACAGAGACGCTGCTGGATCCAACTGCTTATGTGAAGTTTATTGCGTCTGACGCGTTCACGCTTTAATCATTCCTCCGCGTGCACACGCAGTTCATACCTTGTGCACGCCCCCGGTCGATCTTCTCCTTCTCGTTTAAAACATGAACATCTGTCACTGGCAAAGCTATGTCTATAATATTTATGTATGATTTCCATATCATTGATCGAACAGATTTCCTAAAGCGCGTGAGTGAGGCGCGTGGCCGCTAGATGGAGGGAGAGACGCGCGTGCTTGAATGACGTTGTTTCGGTAAGTTTAGCAGAAATGAGAAAACATTGCAAATCCTCATGTTTACTCCCTACAAACCTTCATGAGTTTCCTAAGAATTAAATACATTTCTACACAACAGCATAAATGTATTCTCGCTTTTTTTAATTTTTCTAAAAAAATTTAAACCAACCATAGTTGTATTACTATAATTTATTACTAGAATTTTATTATTATAACAACATAGTTGTTGCTGCCTATTTATTGTCACTTTCATTTATATGATACCATTATGGTTAAACTGTGGTAAAACTAGGGCTATTTTTCAGAAGGGCATCAACTTAGCCGGTTTAATATGACAGTTAACAGGATCAACTCATGTAAATATTGTCAAATGCATGTGTGTTTTTCTGTTATTTGCTGAAATAAGTCTCAAATAAAATCACTATGTTTTCTGTTAGGACGGTAAAACATGAAATATGTTTTACGGGATAAATCTGACTCAAACCATATTTTTAAAAACAATATGAAGGGAATTAAATATGTTCCCATGTGTGATGAGAGAGAATGAACTCGCGCATTTCTAAAGATGTAAAGGACCGATTTATAGCTCGATTTAAGGTTGCCTTAACAATCTCATTTATTATTTTTTATAAATTAAGATTTATCCCTTTCCATGTGATCATTTTTGTCAGCGCCAAATAAACGGAATAGCAAAATTAAAATAATTTAGAATTGACCTTCATAATAAATGAACAGTAAACGTTTGCCCTGTTCCTGGTAGCGTTTATAATATTAAATATAAGAATCAGGATTAGAGACTTGTACGCAGGTTAGCTATTTTTGGAACAAAATCTAGCAAAACAGGAACTTAAAGAAAGATAATAAAACAATACCTAAATATTTTAATCATCCTTATTCTCAATTTATTATTAGCATAGTAAGTATTCTGCCGTTTTTAGGCTTTTTTATATTTAAAGTTTAATAACGTTTTTCGAAAAAAGACACGTGCTTAACTGACACACACACACAAGAGTTTGCGCATATAAAAATGTAATTTAAATGAAAGACCAATGAAAGTAAAAGTCCATTCCAGACGAATCAGTGAACCCGAATTTAAGGTTGAATTAAATAATACTTATGTAAATACTGCTTTAGCCCCAGAAAGAACTTTAATCAATTAATATAATATGATTCATATAAATGTGAAAAAAAAACAAAATCATATCAGTCTGTGTGCAGCTACATGTGTGATAGGCGAAAACAAAACTACGGCCTATTCATTCATCTTTAGTGTTTTATGATGTGACGGATGCTATTGCACTATATTAAAGCGTGCGCGCGCTGTGCACCTTTAGTTGAGAGTGTCAATTGAAAAGGTACCTGATATCTTCTGGCTTTTCTCGGGTGTAGAAGGGTTAAGAGGTGAGACGTTCGGGTGTTTACACACGCTGTAAATATGTGCAAGTTATCGACGTCCAATCAAAAGGCGACTCGGCTTCCCGCTTGGCCAATGGGAAGGCGCGGTGAGGTCAGCGTGGGCCGCAGGTGAAGTGGATAGTAGCTCTGTGTATTCACTCATACTCGCACTCTGGCGACGTGGATGCGCATCCGCAAAAACTGGCTGTACGCGGGGCGCGATGCGACCAAACTGTCGCCGCGGGGCTCAGTCTGCATGTGATCCGGATCAGGACCGTTCAACTCCGTTCCGCTTTGATGAGAAGTGACTTTGCTGCTTATGATGGCTGTGCGCGGTAACTCTCTGATGCCGTTCAGCATTCAAGCCATTCTGAACCGAACCGAAGAGTCTCGCCATCTGAAGGATCTGGACGTGTGCTTCTCCAAAACTGCGTGCTGGAAAATCTTCGACGAGATGGACGGAGCTGAGCGAAGTGACGCGCGAGACCAGCAGAATTATGATTCAGACTCCGGACTGAGTGACGATAACGACACCAAAGCGCAACGCGACACGAAGAGCGAGAAAGACGCAGATTTAGCGGACGAAACGGATCACGAGTCCACGGCGGCGGATCACGCCAAAGGCCTGAGCGACTGCGTGTCCGGTGAGTAACGCACAACTTTATAACGCATGACAAGAGTTTCCGTTATGTTGGAGCTCAGGGGTCTCATAAACGGACTTCAGTTACGAGAACACTGTATCGAGCTGAAGAAAGAAGAAAAACAGTTCATCAGATTAAAGATGTGAACTCGAATAACCTGTTTGTGTTTTCAGACTCCAACACGACGGAGGAGAAAAGCGGCGATCAGCCCAAGCAGCGGAAGAAACGCTCCCGTGCTGCCTTCTCGCACGCGCAGGTGTTCGAGCTCGAGCGGCGCTTCAATCATCAGCGGTACTTATCCGGACCGGAGCGCGCGGACCTCGCGGCCTCCCTCAAACTCACCGAGACGCAGGTCAAGATCTGGTTCCAGAACCGACGCTACAAAACCAAACGGCGTCAGATGGCGGCGGATCTGCTGGCCTCGGCCCCGGCGGCGAAGAAAGTGGCCGTGAAAGTTCTGGTGCGTGACGACCGGAGGCAGTACAGTCCCGGAGAACTGCTGCGACCCCCGCTGCTCGCGCTGCAGCCCTCATATTATTACCCGTACACGTACTGCCTGCCCGCGTGGAGCCTGAACTCCTGTACTGGAAACCAGTGACTGTCGAGCACGCGCTCATATTTATTCTGTGAACATTTGATGACTTTTACGGAAAACACAGAGCACACAGGAGATTTATTTACAGAAAAACCTCGATCCTCCAGGGACTGTTGTCAGTTTTAACAAACACTTTTAGGATTTATTTCATGTTGTATGGAAAGTGTGTCATTTCTCCTCGAATATTTTTTTTAACAAAATATTCTCTCTTCTGGTTGGAAAACAGCACTTGATGTCGTTAAGACGAGTTTTTGCTACAGTTTTAAGGTAACGCAAGACTGGCACTTTCCCCCCATTTTGCAAGATTCAGCGCAGCTTTAAATCTGTGGAAAATAATGATATGAAGGTTTGTAAACTCCATTATACGCGAGCCGTGAAATTCAAACCATTTAACTTTACTTGGTGTCGTATTTGTGTAACATGTTTTCTGTTGTTGTTGAAATATTAAAAAGCTATGAAGCATTATGTTTTCTTACGTTTTATTGATTTATAAAGCACATGTCGTTTTTAACATTCAGTGAAGTAAAAGCGTAAAAATGAAAAAGCCGTGACATGAACCCTCAGCTAGATGAATTTATATTATTATATACACCTATCAAACTGAATTACGTTATCATACAAGAATTAAAAAGAAACATTAAGAGCGTCGAGTTTATATAATTGAAAAATGCGTTGTCTGATAACCAAGCGTGTTGCACATAAATTCAGACTTTACTAAGATCATGAGAAGTTTTATTAAGAAGAATCTTTTTTTATTGTTGATCATCACTAAAGAGTTTGTAGTTTCTCTTGCATTTTGAAAATACAGTGACAGGAAATGTGAGAAACACTGATGAAATGATTTATTTACACGTCAATAAATTGACTTACAGCCATAAAGTGAAATGTTAAATGTAACAAACAACTATTTATTTTAAACATTATTAATATATAAATATTAATAATTCTGAGGCTGTATGTCATTTGAGATTTGTGATGTTTCTTCTCGCGATTGATTTATGCGCGCGACTATCTGCACAAGGCCTCGTGCCACTCTCGTCTCACAACTCTTATAAACAGCTCATTTCAAATATTTATTTATATAAACATAACTTTTAAATGCTTAATTATCATAAAACGTATTGCCTTTTTATTGCGTGTATTCTGAAAGTGTCTTTGGTGATTTTGAGGGTTGTTGATCTCATAAGAGTTGGAGCTCCGTGGCAGACTTTTAATCTTTTTACAATATATGTTTTTTACTGTAGAATCGGCCAGAAAAAAATTAAACCGAATGCAGAAATATTGAACAAAAGATAGCATAACCATGAGGCCATAATTGGGCTGTAAACAAATCATAAAAAGACCTTATGCAGACAGCATCATTGAGAAAGACTGAAGACCTTCATCATCTAATTGTGAGTTCTGGGGCAAGTAAAGAAAGAGTGTTTGTTTCTCTGTGAGGGTGTCAGTACTGACATTCTCCTGTACCTAATGCTTAAATGTAGACAATCTCACCTGCGGGTCACAGAACATCCGAGTTCAGTCTCAGGAATGATGGATGCTGGACTGCGCGTTCAGGTGTGCGCGTCTCTAATGAAAGGCGCGAACACCTGACAGTCTGCGTACCCAGTTTCACAGCCCAACATTACAGTAGACAATTATATAATTGCCTGTGAAAAAGAAAAAAAACAATGTCGTATAAAATGATAACTTATTTCACGATTTTTTTAATATTTGTTAAGGTCAAATGCCACAGGCATTTACACACATGTGAAAAATAAACCAGATTTATCAAAGTTGTAAATTTGAAAACGGAAATACCAGGACACGCATCAAATGCCAATATATGTTCAGCTTTGTCAATGCTAAAAAAGACCCTAAGTGGATCTGCTATACGATTTGTTCAATGTAGAAATTTGGTAAAATAACAGGTAAGATTATTTCTGTACTGACTATGCATTAGGCCTGTGTGTATCATTTAGGATCTATTTCTCATGACTCGAAAGACTTGATTTGAAAGGCTGTGGAAGTGTTTTTGGGACAATATAAGAATATTAATCTCGTTAATCTCGATAAATGAACACATCTCATTGTGCTGTTTTACATGCTTTAGTTTAAATGCTGTGAGGAAGACGGTTTAACTTTCCGGGAAATCGTGTGTACGGGCCAAGAAAAAAGAGAGAATAGTGTTCCTTAAGCTTCAGTCTCAAACCTGATCTGGAAATCATTCACAGATGGAGATCCATTTTGCCACTCAAAATGCTATTGGCATAGAAGTGATCACACACACACGCACACGCACACACACACACACACACACACACACACACACGCACGCATTTAAAAGCAGCATTTCCTTAGTCATTCTCTAAATTGTACAAAAAATGTCCAGGTGCTCTTCCGAAGAGAATATAACAGTCTCTGAGGAACTGTAGGTCTAAAGGTGACATCAGACTGTGAAACGCTTTCTGGTTCTATTTAGAGGATTCATTGTGAGGTGTGTGTGTCTCTATGTCGTAGCCGTTTAATGAATTGTTCAGTTCAGTGATGTGTGTTGTGTCATTTGTCATGTTGGCCCTCGCCACTATGTTTTCGCTGGATTTGCAACTCTCGCAATTTCCCCGAACATATAAGTGCTTTTTTGCTATGTCGTGAATGCCTGTATATTTTCGGTCAAATTTTGAACGTCAAGGACAATTTCTTTATACACGCTAATAGAGCGCGCCTGTCACACATAATGGCGCGTAATCAGAGCAATCATTTCCCGCGCGCACAGACTTCAGCCAGTTGTTGTTCTAGATCGAGTTTCCCATTTAATGAGAGAAAATTGGCATTTCAGACACTTCAATTCTGCGGGTCACAATCGTCCACCTGCAGACGTCCATTTATCTCCTAATTGAATGATATTTATTCAGCACATGTGCTGTTTTTTGGTCGCCCGTCGTGAATCTCTTTGTAGGCCTTTACCTGCTGGACATCAGTAACTGAGCAGATAAAGTGGCCGTGAAAGAGGAGCGGGCGGACTGCTGTGGATCTGTGATGTGAAGCAGATGTTTCACGCGTGGAAATGCTTAACAGGTGTTTAACCTAACGCCTCTAACAGTTAAATATGTCACAGCATCACGAGTGTAATGATCGAGTCTAATGATCACGTCTCATTACACTCCCGCCTGAGCTTGACGTGTTGTGACGTATCTGCCATTAATGCTGTGTTAAGAGTGACCCGAAAACACAACGGACAGACGCACGTTTCCTCGAGAAATATCGAAAACATAATTCATCGGCCTTTAAAATAATCCCCTATCCGACGAGCAGATAGATCACTAAAAGAAGTAACACTAAAGACATTATTATTGTCGTAATCACACTCGGTTTAACTTGAAAATAATGCAAACTAAATAATAACACGACTTTTGTTTAATGTTTGTTAAAGGGATACTCCACCCCGAAAATGAGAATTTTGTCACAGGCTTCTCAGCCTTAAATTGTTCCAATCCTGTATAAATATATTTGTTCGGTTGAACACAAAGAAAGAGCAATTTTGGGCCACTTTTGACTAACATAATTGTCATTTGCTAACAATCTATTCAAAATAGACTATCAACCGAACAAAGAAATGTGTACCGCTTTGGAACATCTAAGGAACTTTTATTTCTGAGATATCACTTTAAGATCTAAAACTATTCTTCGGTGTTTGTTAAAAGTGACCCATCAATGCGGAATCATAACCATGTTTAACACGGTATAGTATTAAGTCAATTTTAGTCCTAGATACTATATAGCTATACTGTATCTTAGCGTTTTATAAACTTATAGGCTAAATACTATTAAGTTCATGGTTATGCTACAGTATTTACTACAATTTATCCATTTAATAAAGGCTAGTTAATTCTACAGAATACTAATATATAAGGTCTACAGCACAATTTAAAACAATTTATTATAATAAAGGAAATACATGACTGAATAATTCTCTTTTATTTTAAATACAATTTTGCGCACAAATAAATACGCTTTTAGAATGAAATGAACAGATTAAACTGATAAGAATAAAAAGCACATAGTTGTTGAGTGTTATATGAATGCCTGTCACTGCAGTATGGCATGATTTACCGAAATAGAAACTCACATCATCATTTACTGGGGTTGAATAACCTTCTGTGAGAAGGTACATTATAACTAATAGTAATAATAATTGAAATGATGATGAAATTAATATATTTTATTGTTGTTTGTAAAAAATGTTTGTGTCTACACACTCGGGTGCGGGCTTCTGTTGAATCAAAATTGAACTCACTTATTCACTAAATCAAGAGAAGAAATAACAGGTGGAATACCCACCGTATCTATACATCTACAGTTCTTCAGCGTCATTAATCCATCAGCGAGTCATGTGTTGTCTCCTCTGTCTGAGAAGTTATGCTGTTATGTGTCAAACACACCCGTCATGATATGACACCCGCCTGAGCATCATGCAACGCAAATGTGAGTGCGTGCACTTCTTTTATTATTTTATATTAATAAAATGATCAAGACTTTTATTTTTACATATAAGATGTCATCTACCCATTAATAATTATAATTAAAACAATAACTAAACGTAATAATAGAACTGCTAAAATATGTTAAGGCCCGATATTAATATTAATGTTAGAGAAATACTGATAATGTGAAAGATGATAAAGTCTTCTGCTGAACCTATTTCACTTGCGGCCTTTTTACACGAATCCATAAAGAAGTCTTGTTCTTTTTCATCCACGCGCGCGTACTATTCCTGTGGAATAACCACCAGACCTTATAGTTTACTCTTCAAGTTTAACAGAAGACACTATTGAACCAGTGTTAAATAAATCAACCCTAACTCAAATTAAGTAAAATAAAAAGCATATGTGAGTTGAATTAGACTATTTAATTTGTGTTTTCTGTCAATAGTTCCTCGCATGCAGTGTTGGGTAAATCACTAATTAAAATGCATATTCAATAGTGTAATAAGATTATTCTACAAAATACTCTCTCCAAAAACTATTTCATTACTTATTACTTTCTATCCTACATCAACCTTGATTAGAATTGATTCAGGATGAGACGGCTTATTTAATTCATTCAAAATAATAATAAATTACTTAAATAAATAAATAAATAATTCTTCTTAACTGACCAAAGTGTTACAAGTTTGAGAAGGAAAGGCTAGATTAAAGCATTTTAAAGTTAGTTAAAATAAAGTTGTCATTTCCACTATTGTATATATCACACAGCATTTAGTTCAATTACGACAGAAGTAGTTAAATTACAGATAAAATAGAGTAATCCCTTACTTTACTTTGTCAAGGGAAAAGTAATGAAATAACAGTAAATAATTACTTAGTAACTAGTTACACACAACACTGCTCACATGTTACAGGAGAGTGAAGTGTGCAATGTCTCAAGCTCACTTTTACCGGTCAAACACAGTCAAACTCCACAAAATATGTTTGTTGTATATCATTTAAACTCTCAGTTAAATGTAGGCTGAAGTTAAACGTTTAAATGTTTGTTTTGTAATGTTTTATTGATTTGTTTGAGAAAATAGCCAACAGTATGTTCGGATGTATGAGTGCTTTTTATTTTACATTTGACTTCATTCAGCCGTCCCCACCTCTTCGCGCGCATGAGAGCACGTAACCACGGCAACAAGTGAGCGTCACGGAGGACGAGTCCATTCCTGTAGCGGGTAAGCAAGATCGACACTACAGCACACCAAACCTTCCTCTCACCGCATTAAACTGATAACGGTCAACTTTAGTTGAGATAACTGTTAACGTTAATGAGATTAGAGTCGGTGCACGCTGTTGTTAAACTCGTGTGTGTTTGAAGTGTGCGCTGTTGTGTGATCGCGCGCGGTGGTTGCGCTGAGGGAAGATGGCGCCGGCTTCTTCAGTGAACAGATTAATCCGCAGCTGTTAATTCTTTTTCATCTCAACCCGTGTGTTTCAGTTCTCTTTCTGTTCATCAGTTTGTGTTCGACTGTTTGTTTGTTTGTGTTGTGTTGGGCTGCTGCTTCTGTTGTGGTGATGTCGGACTCAGAGGAGGAGATTCAGGAGCGACAACTGAAGATCGTGCTGCTAGGAGACGGAGCGTCTGGAAAGGTACAAAATACACCAGCACAGTAAATATAAAACATACTACAGTGAATATTAAATACACTTATGTGCCACAGTAAGTATAAATATATGCCATAATAAATAGAATACAACAAACATTATAATAAATAATAATAGAAAAAGAATGCACTTCAAAGTAGCCTACATGTAATTTACACAATAGTAAACAAGTCACTAATACAAGAACAAATAACCTCCTGTCTGTGCATTATTCTGTGTTTAACTATTGTTACAATGAGCTGTTCTGACGTTGTAGCTTTATCAATTAAATTATAAACACTGTGACGATGGCCAATAACACATCATGTGTTTATATCCATAGTTTTATTTCAAACAAACAATTTGCGATATCCTTCAAACCGTGGGCAAGTTTTGGAATATTTCTGTATTTTTATTGTTAAATCTTAAAGTTGACTGTATATTAACTTCTTGTAGATCCTATGATCATAATGCTAGTGTTAATGAGGGATGTTTAACATGAAATGTGACTTTTCATAAACCTCCAGTGCTAGATAATCACTGAAACTGGTTTCAAGAGATGTGTTTTTATGAATATTGTGCATCTGTGATGTGATGTGGTGATGTTCTTTTTAACTCTGTTAATGTCATAGATATACACTACATCAGGTTACATGTGCTCACACTTCTGAGTGCCCTTCATTCATGCTGTAGAGCAGATGTGAGCTCATTAAAAAGATTTACTGAAGTCATTTGTGTGAAGAACACATTCTAGATGAAATGACAAAGCTTTGTTAAGATGGTCTTCAGTGCATTTTAAATCCACAGGCGTTTGTAAATATATATATATATATATATATATGAAGAGTTTGGTTCCCGAATGAGACAATTTTTTTATTGTGCATTCTTATTAATATCAATCAAAGTGCAGTTGGTTTGTTTTGATTTAAGCCATAATAAGAAAAAAATATAGCTAACGAACACCATAAAACACAATAAAAACATCATAACATAATAATAAACATGATTTAAAAAGACGTTTTAACAGGGAGTTATCTATTTTGGAACCAAACTCTTAACATACGGAGTATGTATATATATATATATCATATATATATATATATATATATATTGTAATTTCCAATTCCCAGTTAAACACACAATACGTTTAGCTTGAATCTTTTAGACAGCTGTTTTTCCATCGGTCTGACAGTTGTGGACATTTGTGGCTCCAGTGTTGTGAAACCATGGGACATGGGCTGAGTTTGCAGAAGGATTACATATGGCCCGTTAGAAATGACTTGACCGCAGGACAAATCTCTTTTCTCTCAGATCTCTGTGTTTGGTTTGTGTGGCAGAGCAGTAGAGGTTTCTGGGTAGACGTGCGTGTCTAAACCCTTCTGCCTCTGGACGGGGTTGTTTGAACCTCATTTAGGGTGGAAGGGAACCGGACAGGGCTGCGCTACCGTTACGCCAACACAAACGTGTGTCCGGTCGGATCCAGCATGTGGAAAGCATTTGCCCTGTCCGGTTAGATCAGTCAGACCCTCTCACGAACACACGGCCGCTCCAGACCGCTGGAACATTACAATCAAAGTGTGTGTTTGTAGTCCCAGTATTAGAAACAGCACTAACTAAACAAACTCCTCCTCTTCATCTCTATAGTTACAGAGTTATTACAGAGCGAGACAGAATTGACACTCAGATAAGAAACTCTTTGTGCATCATCGTGCCTGACACATCCAGTGTTCTATAGATACATATGTATATGTATACATACTTCTGGTGATGTCCAATTAAACAGCTTAACAAACATTTTCACTATTTTAATTTACTTTTATATGGCTGTGAATGGGGACACGGTGGCTTAGTGGTTAGCACGTTCGCCTCACACCTCCAGGGTTGGGGGTTCGATTCCCGCTTCCGACTTGTGTGTGTGGAGTTTGCATGTTCTCCCCGTGCCTCGGGGGTTTCCTCCGGGTACTCCGGTTTCCTCCCCTGGTCCAAAGACATGGGGAGGAAACTGCCTTGATGCCCGATGACATGGTAGGTTGATCGGCATCTCTGGAAAAATTGTCCGTAGGGTGTGAGTGCGTGAGTGAATGAGTGAGTGTGTGTGCCCTGCGATGGGTTGGCACTCCATCCAGGGTGTATCCTGCCTTGATGCCCGATGACTCCTGAGATAGGCGCAGGCTCCCCGTGACCCGAGGTAGTTCGGATAAGCGGTAGAAAATGGAATGGAATGGAATGGAATGGAATGGCTGTGAATTTTGTCGTTTTTCAGTCATTTGCTTAACATTCTCTGTATGTGTGTGTGTGTGTTTCAGACATCTCTCTCCACCCGCTTCGCACAAGAGGCTTTTGGGAAACAGTATAAACAGACGATTGGGCTGGACTTCTTCCTCAAGAGAATCACTCTGCCAGGTTAGATATGATCTCACACACATCATGTTATTTACATATATGATGTAGGGTTGTCACAATTATTAAATAATCGTCACATTGCAATTATTTGACATTATCACAATTATTTCAGATAACCGCAATTATTGTGAATTTTTAAAAAACAAGGGTGATCTGCAGAATTCTACATGCACCATTCTTGATCTGCACTCACTGTTACATTCAATGACATTTCTCCATCATTTAAGTTGCATCAGTTTATATGTATTTGTTGATGGGTTTCATTTCAAGTCACCATCCTTACATCTCAGAGGTTTTACTGATGTTATGATTACTCTATAGTGAATGTTGTTAGTTATTTAAAGAATTTTCCAATGGATATATTTTCTTCATTTGATAAATTAATTGTAATTAATCATTTTATTTTTCAAAGCTTAAAATGCAAAATCGCAATTATTAATAGGCAATTAATAGTCAGCCAAATGTCATAATCGTGACAGCCCTTATCTAATGATTGTTTATTTAAATCTGTTGAAAGTTTTTCTTAAATAATCTAGCAGAGTCACCGATGTTCTCTTTAGTCGCTCAGTGAATGGTGAAGCATATGTGTAATGATGATTTTATTGACATTGAGAAAGGCTTTCTATTGCTATATGGGTCAGTGGAAAAAAAGCGTTGTCAAGGTTGGAAATTCAAAAATCTTTTAAACACTGATTTTGAAAGCATGCTCAGATATATTAAAATGTTCTTTGAATTCTACTTGATTTTGTGTTCAATACAAATAACGTTTGCACCATTTTTATGAAAGTACCTGAAAATGTCAAATGGCGTAACTGGCAAAGAATGAGAAATATTATAGATTTTATCCACCTAGCTAGAATGTAAACATACTAATAAAAATAAATTATTTATTTAAAATTTCACAAGAAAATAGATTTTATTTGAATTATCTCTAAATTTAAATGAAATGATTTTTTGCAATGTTTATTGGTAGACCTTTTGTTTTCAAAATAATATTTGTCAGGTTAACATAACATATAAAACTAATTAACACTCTAAACTAGATGCTACTCTTTTATTCCACATCAATCTTCCTTTATATATTTTTATATTTAATGAAAAATACTGGTTGATCCGATTGAATTTTTTTAACCCTTTTAAATGTAATTAAACTACAGGGACACATAAAGATGAGCGTCACGTCATTGACCCTTATACAGTCAAACATCACTCTTTTTAAAACATGGACTGCAGTGCAGTTTTAACATATATGTGTACACTACACTACAGTGTGCATTATTGTACATGAGAATAAGATGTTTTGTAAAGTTCCTGTTAAAGTTTCTTTCCACATTATAAATGAATAATAAAGTGCATAGTTAAGATAAAGACGAAATGGTGCATCTGAATGTTCAGACTGATGGTTATTGGCAGTTTGTGATTAGAACAGTTTCATCATCAGAATAAATGTTCTCTCTAAATCTGCCCACTGATGTTCTGAATGTTTCTCATGTGTGTGTTTGTACAAACCTGAATGAATCACTCCTCTGTGTGTGTGTGTGTGTGTGTGTGTGCGTGCGTGTGTGTGCGTGTGTGTGTGTGCGTGTGTGTGTGTGTGTGTGTCTGCCTCTTTTCAGTTTTATTACATGGGAAAACTCTTCACTCTTCTCACTCTCTCGCTTTCCTTTTCAAATTTTTCATAAAAACAAAATACATCATTTTGCAAACCAAACAATAGCAGGGAAATTAAGTCCCATTCACACAAAAATGTGTATATAAGTGTTCTGAACAACTGATGATAACTTATATTTGTTTATATTTATTAAGATACATTATAAATAAGTTTTTATGTTAATTATTTTTTCCTTTTGATGTAATAGATCAATGCATCAAAGTTGGTTAATTCAGATTGTTGTTAAAACATACATGCAAAAATGAGAAAATAAAAAGTTGAACAAAGTTGATTTGTGATTTAATGAATTTAAATATGAAGCATCTGCAGTGATGAGTTTAATTCTGAACAGAGACGATTATCTTTACTTTCCTCTAATGGGTTATTTTGAGGACTTTTCTCATTCAGTGACGTTTCTGTTTTAATGCACTCACCATGAGAGAGAAAGAGAAAGACATGTAGAGAGAGAGAAAGAGACAGACAGACAGAGAGATAGAGAGACAGAGAGAGAGACAGAGAGAGACAGACACACAAAGAGAGAGAGAAAGAGACAGACAGACAGACAGACAGAGAGAGAGACAGAGAGAGAGACAGAGAGAGACAGACACACAAAGAGAGAGAGAGAGAGAGGGAGAGATTTAACCGCTACAGCAGCACATTTAGTGGCCGCTGGCAGAATGTGCGAGTCCCTTACCGTAAAGATTGAATTATAGAATAAATAAAGAAAAGATCTTTATAGAAGCATGTGAAGATGAGTAAGAGATGGACACACACACACACATTGTTTTAGATTCTACTATGTAAACCTGCTGCTGTATAATCTGAATGTTTTGACTGTGATAAAGCGTAATTTATGGTCGTGCATAGGACCTACGCCGTAGCTACGCCATGTGCGTAGCCTGACGTGCACCTTTCCAAAAATGTTACAATGTGTCAACTCAACGCGGACCACACACGCTGTGATTGGTCTGCTTGAACCCCTCCCTCAGGTCACAAAACCCTAGCGTCACGTTTACGTAAATGACTTGTTCTTCTGTATCTAACATCTCAATCTGCAACAAAAGTGACTTGTTTACTTGCCACTAAAACTGCTAATGATTCTCAAAGGAGCTTCTTCTTCGGCTCTTGCCTTGGATACACAAGCAACACACGGGTGGACACTGACACCTAGTGGTCACTGCCGGTCAACGCGGATAAGAATAATGCAAAAATGGAGCGTTGCCTATGTCCTTCGATTGACCATTACTTAACCCTAAAGCCTCTGTCTCTTCATCTCTCTCTCACTGTTGTGTGTGTCCGTTATATTTGACTGTGAGATTTTGTGTTGTGTGTGATCACATCCTTTTTCATGTCACAGGGAATCTGAATGTGACACTACAGGTGTGGGACATTGGAGGACAGACGATTGGAGGAAAAATGCTTGACAAATACATCTATGGAGCACAGGTCTCTCTCACAAACACACACACTGTATGATTTTGTCTAAAATCTTGTTAAGTAAAGCCTGAAGTATAGTTCCCTTTGTACGCATAGGCAATGCTTAGTGTACAAGGTAGTCGAAGAAAACCTGAGCCCTATAGGCCCAGGGTGGTATTGCAATAAGTTGTTTCTCAATAACCATCAAAGACCGGTTCCAATACTCGAGAACACAAGAACAGAGAACGCATGAAAGTACCCGGATGTATTCTTGATACAAAGGATGCATGGAATGCAGCATTGCGCACGTACGGAACGCGCTTTATGACGCTGCGGCATTGCGGCGCATCCATCCAAGTTTGTTCTTCCAAGGCTGCCTCGCAAGACCTCAAATCCCTTCTTTGCGTTCTTGGAATTGAGAAACGGCCTTTGGAAGGCTGTGCGTTCAGCTGTTCGCGAGCGTATGCGTGAAAAGAAGTATACCACAGGCGTTAGGTTGACATCAGTCTTTGTGCTGACTACAGAGGCAGTGTTGTAACTATAAAAAGACCCCACAGTGTATAAATGCAAATGTGTGCAATTCTGCTAATGATTTGACAAATGACAAAACTTTTGTAATTGTTTACACAAACAAAGTGGAAAATAATGTGTTGTGTTTTCTGTGTGCGCAGGGTGTTCTCCTGGTGTATGACATCACTAATTCTCAGAGTTTTGAGAATCTTGAAGACTGGCTAAACATGGTGAGAAAAACCAATGAAGAGTCTGACACACAACCTGTGATATCACTGATCGGAAACAAGAGTAAGTACACACACACACACACACACATTCGTATAAATACTTTGGTGCAAAAACAGATTTGAAGCACTGTGATTGTGATTTACTCTTGATCTATTCTGTGGTTCTATACTTCAGCTGAACAGCTCACTTTGCTCTTCTAGATCGTGATGGAATGGTTAAAGGTGTGTTTAAGGTTAGATGCGTGTGATAGCTGTTAGACAGGTTTGTTGATACGGTCAGGAAAGTTTCAAATGTGCAGAACTATATTTGATTCTGTCCTGTGACCAATCAGAGCGCAGCACGAGGGTCATGTGAGCATCTTCAATGACATGTGTGTGGAAAGTTTAACTTCATGTGCTGCTTGAATCGTTGGGTAAATATTGGTCCACATGGTGCTGCTGAGACCGGCAGCCATTCTCGACCTGTGTGGTAGATCACGGACCATTAGACCCGACACACACGAGAGCTGCTGTCATTCCACAAAACATATGAGACTTTCACACATGTGCCTCCAACACATGGACCGTGTGTGTGTCAGTGAAGAGGAAGATAATGTATGTGTTTGATATTGTGTTTTATATGTGTGTATTAATGGCCATTTTTTAGTGTGTGTGTGCGCGTCTTGTGTGGCCTCTTTAGCACTGGGGCTTTTGTTGGCTTTCATCACCCCTGAGAGCCCATAAAGCTGTATGACACACACACTCCAGCATACATTCACATGTGCACACCACTAAATCACACACACACACACACATTCACTCAATACACACACACACACTCACCTTGTGTTGGAAGAGCGTGTGTGGTTTCATTTGAAGTCTTTATCTTGCTCGAACACAAACATGTTAATGATGAAGTCTACATCTGAGATTTCTTTCACGTCGTCAGTCTTGACTCTTCGTACAGTCGTTCATCATTCATGTACATGTGTTCATCACGAGTGCAGTCAGATGATGGGCTCCGTGCTGAGATTTGTGTCCAGTGTGTGTTGTGTAAGTGACTGTAATGGGTTCGTAATGTGTGTGTGGATCTGCACTGGATCACAGTAAACGAGTGTTGACGTGAACTGACGGTTCTGTGTTTACACCTCAGCACAGCCACTTAAGAGTCGCACATCAGCGAGCTCTGACCTCTGACCTAACGGCTCGTTTGCCGTCCCTCTAATGGAGAGAAAGAGTGAAGCTGTATGACTGTTTCTCTGTGATGTCGTGTGACGTGACACCTGTAGCTGATATCCTGCGGTGGGTTTAGCGAGAGACGATCTGGACACTGACTGACAGGCATCTCCTGGAGGATGAAGGCATGCGCAGTCGCCTGCGTTTCAAGTCAACTGAAGGGAAATATTCATATCAGATCTGTGCGGTAGATGTCCCGGTGTAGATTCAGACTCATGAAGCTGCTTCTGTCTGTGATGTCATGAACAAATCATGATATATTACACCTAGAACAGTGTACGGTATTGTTACTGTAACTGTGAACACACACCCCGTCAGTTGATCTTTATTTGTCCATTTTTACTCATTTGAAGGTTGTTTACTTTTATTTTATCACAGAATATTGTTGAGCGAATAAGACGTTTTAATGTGTGCGTGATATGGATGGTAATGTTGTCATCAGCTGAGACGCAGAGCTTGTTTTTAAATGTGGGGATTTATTTACATGTATGAACGTGTGTCACATTGAATCTTGTGTTTGTGGCGCGAGCGCTTTGAGTGTGTGCAGGGCTCCCGGGCGGCGACGCTTTAGGTAAACATCAGCGGTGAAATGAACGAGGAGTAGCCATCACTCTCTCTTACTAATGATCCGTCACACACAGCCATCCGTCACGCTATCTCTCACGCTCGCATGTAAACAGAGGATGGGATGTTTGCTGGGTCTTCCTGCAGTAGACACGGTGAGGAGAAGCAGACCCCCAGATCGCGCTGATACACCCTCGTCTGATAACCACAGACAGAAGATTAGAAGATCCACTGCTGGGAGACGTGCTGGTTTAGATTAGATTAGACTAGAAAAATGGCCGGTGATATACACACAAAAGCCCCCTGGAGCCGCTCCGGACAGACGTGTCTCACCCGCTGTGCCCTAGACGAGGTGTCGAGTGTACTCTCCGCTCACCGCTAACTGAGCTCCAGCCATCTGAACTCTATATTTGGTAACAATAGCTTTTGGAAAAATATTTTCTCTAAAGAAACACATTAGAGGACTTGTAGCAGTAATGAATGAGGCCTGTCAGGATTTAGGTTCACTCCGATAGAACAATCCTACGGCTTTTAATTTCATGAATGTAACGCTTAGTGTAATACTGCTACACAAAATACAGTGTCATACACTGCGTCTTACAAAGATTCTTTCAAGTTTTGTGTGTGTGTGCAGATGTGAACACGATCTGATCTGCAGGATTATGAGTGTTTGGTTACGGAGATCTTCTCTTACACATTCGCACACACACACACACACACACACACACTTAAAGTATACAAGCATAGAGAAATATATAAAGTCTTGCTTGAGTCAGTGTGTGTTGATGTTTCTGCTTCTGGTTGTTTGTGTAGTTAGACACAGACACACACACACATGTTGTTGCAGGTGTGTCTTTAACACAGAAAAGGGAAAACGACACGGGCAGAGTTTCTGCTGTGACCTCTGTGCGCTGACCTGTGGCTGACCCCGCAGTGACATCACAGACGGGTGTGTTGTGAGTGTTAGGGTGGCATTGTTGCGCGATTACTAAATCAGACTTGCGCTGACAAGTGCTGCTGAGATTTTAGCTCACACATGACGTTGAGCTACGAGATCACATGACACAGGTGAGATAAAAGCTCAGAGCGGCAGCTATGTGTTCTAGGGGTCATATAGAGGTTTCTGTGTGTGTGTGTGTGTGTGTGTGTGTGGACATGTGAACATTCGTGTGCCCTCGGGGATGACAGAGCTGATATTCTGTCCGCTTCTCCAGACTTTACAGGTATGTGATGCTTCTGATGAAACCAGATTCATATTTCATTAAAGATCATATCACTTCTGTTTTATGTTCTTATATAAACTGTATCGTTTGGAAATGAATCACATTCAGTGTAATGTAGAGCAGGAGGTGTCATGATGTATGTGAACGAGTATTTAAATCAAGTTTTATTGGTACTTGATGCTTGTAGTGTAAGTACATCCAAATACAACAGCAAGACACGTAATGATCAAATAAAAGAGTAAAATATAAACATGTGAGAAATATGAAAATACAGGGAAACATCTCACAGATAAATGTACAGAAGGTATTTACTGTACCTCTGGAAGGGTGATGGCTGTATTAAGTTATTTTATCTACAGATCTGATCAATGTCAAACATTACATTAGTGATTTGCTTCATTTGACATCATCACTTTTTTTTGGTGTTAAAAGGTGTTTGTACGATGTGGGATGTTTGGAGTTCAATGCAAACCCGTGTGGATTTGAATGTGTTGTGTTTATTGTTATGTGTGCGTGTCTGCCTGTTTGCGTGTGTGCACGAGCGTGTGTGTGTGTGCGCGTGTGTGTGCGTGCATGTTTTTGTGTACTGGTTAAGCAATATCTGTGAGCACCAAATGTCCTCAGTACCACAGTGAAATACGTGTGAACCCACTTGTGAGGATTTGACTGGTCCTCACTGAATTAAAGGCTCATAATTTTCTCAAAAAGTGTTTTTCTATAAATGTAATAGAGGGCACATGTGTGTGTGATTATTAGGTTAAGGGTTAGGGATAGGGGATAGAATATATCATAAGCCGGATAGAAAATCAATCGATGTCCATGTAATGTCCTCACAAGTATACTCAAACAAACCTGTGTGTGTGTGTGTGTGTGTGTGTGTGTGTGTGTGTTGTAGTTGACCTAGAACACATGAGGACAGTAAAGATGGAGAAGCATCAGCGGTTCTGTCAGGAGAACGGACTCATGAGTCAGTTTGTGTCTGCCAAGACTGGAGACTCTGTGAGTACAAAACACACATTAAACCTTACAAACAACATTTACATTTATTTGTTTGCCAGACGCTTTTATCCAAAGCAACTTGATTTACTTGTTTTATTACAATCCTGAAGAAACGTGTTGTACGGTTGTCGGTTTGTAATATGAAATCAATTTGTCATATCAGATTTTTCATTGACATTTTGTGTGTGTGTGTGTGTATGCGTTCACAGGCGTGTCTCTGTTTTCAGAGACTTGCAGCAGAGATTTTAGGCATTAAATTGAGTAAAGCAGAGATGGAGCAGTCACAGGTGAGTGTTTGTGTGCGTGTGTGTGCATGTGTGCATGTGTGATCTCTCATGAACATCCACTGCTGCAGACCCGCAATACAATGAAACCTCAAGTACACTGTGTGCGTATTTGTATGTGTGTGTGTGTGTGTTGCTGTAGCTGTACTAAGCCTCACTTTATTTAAATCAATATTCTGATCTCTCTTCACACTAACATTGTGTTCTGTCACTTTATGTTTGGTGTGTTGCTTTTTATTCATCTTTGTATCATTTTTAACTCAGTTATGTTTGTTTAAATGCATGAATTCTCATTTTCCTTTCTTCTTTTTTCTCCATTTGTCTGTTTGCATTGTGTGTCTGTGTGCATAGTGTATTGTAAAAGCAGAGTTGGTGAACTATCCTCAGGATGAGGGACCAATCAGACAAGACACTAATCAGAGCAAAATCTGCTCTGTCCAATAACAGTATGTGTGTCTGTGTGTGTTAAGATGTGTGTGTGACTGTGTGTAAGTTTTTGTATGGTCCAGACAAAGCAGATAAAATAGAAAATACTCAAGAAAATGTGTTAAATCCTAAGAATCAGTAAATTTAACCTGTTCTCCACTGTGACTAGTGATTATTTGATAAAGTATATAGATGAAATAATAGAGTGATTATATTCAGTCTCTCTCTCTCTCTGTGTTTGTGTGCAGCATGTGGTGAAAGCAGACATAGTGAACTACAGTCAGGAGTTGGTGGCGCGAGCGGTCAATCCTCCACGCAGCTCCATGTGTAGTGTACAGTGATCACAGGACATCATCATCTGAAACGCTAAACTCACACTTCTCAGCTGATTCATTCCATTCAAAACACATGCTTCTACAATTCCTCTTTAACTTTGTAAAGGAAGCTCTATCTGAGCTTTACATGTGTAACTTCCTTCATCACATTATAGACGTGATTGTTGGTGATCATGAGGAGCTGATGAATGAGACGGACACTGAGAAACCACATTATTATAAAAGATTTGTATGATTCAGATCGAGCCAAACCCTGGTGTGTGTGTGCACGTGTGTGTGTGTGTGTGTGTGTGTGTGTGTGTGTGCGTGCGTGCTGATAGATAAATAATTATGACATAATCACAGTATTTCTTATGGACAGAATAATTATAAAATATACTGTTAACAAATGAAAAAGCGTTTATGTATTTTTCTTTTTTTTCTCTTTTTTAAACTTGCTTTATATTTGTTGAACTGCAAATCATTACATGTGTTAATTTCTTCACAGATTTAAATGTGAATGTTTTCTTATTTTTGATTTGATGTATTGCTTCAGACATTTTGGTATTTCCTCAGACAGTTTACTATGGTATACAGTATTAAGTAGTTATGCTTTTTATTCGCAACTTGTGGAAGTTTGACCACACTGTAAAGCAATACCTTCTTTTTTCAGGTTGACATTTGGTTCGGACCAGAAAGAATATCACTACAGATAGGGGTCTTTTCAAACAGCTTAATGGCTGATGTTTGATGTTTATGACATTTCTTTGGACCAATAATCAGCAGTAAAGTTGGACAGAGAACGACCGTGTTTAACACTCACAAACTGGCTGTAAACTGTGTTTGTGTCTTGTGTTTTCATTTCCATGTCAGGATCCTCTCTGTATAGATTCATTATATGAATATTTATATTTAAACACCGAATGTACAAACTGCATGTGTTGTAGAATGATGTCAGTTTAAAAATAAATGTCACACTTAACATCAGTGTCTGTTTTCTTTCTTTGACTCTTCATCTTTACTCCTCTGGAAAAGTAAAATATATCTTTCCCTGGTCCCTGTTCAGAAGGATGAATATAGAGGAGGATGTAGACGTGTGGTCAGGAGGATAGTCCAATATTAATATCATTCAAATACCTTCCTATTATTTACTGCAAATAATATGAGTCAGTAATGAGACTAGAAATAGAGTCTGGAGAGCAAAAGACTTCCAGATCGAGTCCAGCGCTCATCAGAATGACCACCAGCACTTACTACAGCACAAGACTTCCTGTCCTTAACCTTCACTAAGAAAGAAACTATTTAATATAACGTTACATATCAGATTATTTTTCATCTTTAATATGTACATTTTTCTTCTTAATACAACAACTTAGCATGATAATGATTATTAATTTAACGTTATATCATGCGCTGTTTGAAAACTAGATTCTGATTGGCTGAAAGGTGTGCATTAAAACCCTATAACGCACGGGTAGCTCCAGTCAGGTTAATAGCATTTGAAATTAACGGACAAAATAACCGTCATTTTCACCTGTTTGATCTAAAATTACACTGTAAACAACAATCAAAGCTTTAATTTGGCAAATGACCACGGTGTAATTGTGATAATCCACAGCTAGACGTACGTTAATGGGTTTTAATGCACGATAAGGACCACCCAACCCGAATAAGACTTATTTAACGAGACAAAAGTAATATAATATTTAATATAAAACATTCGTCCGTTTTAGGATTTTGTTTAAACTATAGACCCCCAAATGACTTCTATCATTTTAAAGAACGATCTCGATCTATCTTACACTTCATGTGTCCCGTCCTAAAGAAGCGCGACGTGTAATGTTGTGAAGATATCTATGGCACCAGCGCGCACGCGCGTCCTGAGGGGTCATCACGCGCTTCCCGCCGTCAGTTCGCGAGCTGTTTGTTCAGGTGTTTCTGTAAAGAAAACAACGGCAAGACGCTTCCAGTTCAAACAGACATCGCGCTCTCGAAAAAGACGCGAGGAAAGAATAATATATGGTGGAAAATAACGCGAACAGACGAGCTGAAGGGTCGACAGACGAGCGGCGGGAGTTTCGAGCGCGCGCGCGGCCTTTGAGTGATGGCGTGACGAGAAGAGAGATCTCAAACTCAAAGCATGATTTCACACATGTAAGACACATCTTAACTCTTATAACACACAACACACTCTTATAACACACAACACACTCTTATAACACACAACACACTCTTATAACACACAACACACTCTTATAACACACAACACATCTTAACTCTTATAACACACAACACACTCTTATAACACACAACACACTCTTATAACACACAACACACTCTTATAACACACAACACACTCTTATAACACACAACACACTCTTATAACACACAACACACTCTTATAACACACAACACACTCTTATAACACACAACACACTCTTATAACACACAACACACTCTTATAACACACAGCACACTCTTATAACACACAACACACTCTTATAACACACAACACATCTTAACTCTTATAACACACAACACATCTTAACTCTTATAACACAACACACTCTTATAACACACAACACACTCTTATAACACACAACACACTCTTATAACACACAACACACTCTTATAACACACAACACACTCTTATAACACACAACACACTCTTATAACACACAACACACTCTTATAACACACAACACACTCTTATAACACACAACACACTCTTATAACACACAACACACTCTTATAACACACAACACACTCTTATAACACACAACACACTCTTATAACACACAACACATCTTAACTCTTATAACACACAACACATCTTAACTCTTATAACACAACACACTTACTCTTATAACACACAACACACTCTTATAACACACAACACACTCTTATAACACACAACACACTCTTATAACACACAACACACTCTTATAACACACAACACACTCTTATAACACACAACACACTCTTATAACACACAACACACTCTTATAACACACAACACACTCTTATAACACACAACACACTCTTATAACACACAGCACACTCTTATAACACACAACACACTCTTATAACACACAACACATCTTAACTCTTATAACACACAACACATCTTAACTCTTATAACACAACACACTCTTATAACACACAACACACTCTTATAACACACAACACACTCTTATAACACACAACACACTCTTATAACACACAACACACTCTTATAACACACAACACACTCTTATAACACACAACACACTCTTATAACACACAACACACTCTTATAACACACAACACACTCTTATAACACACAACACACTCTTATAACACACAACACACTCTTATAACACACAAAACACTCTTATAACACACAACACACTCTTATAACACACAACACACTCTTATAACACACAACACACTCTTATAACACACAACACATCTTAACTCTTATAACACACAACACATCTTAACTCTTATAACACAACACACTCTTATAACACACAACACACTCTTATAACACACAACACACTCTTATAACACACAACACACTCTTATAACACACAACACACTCTTATAACACACAACACATCTTAACTCTTATAACACACAACACATCTTAACTCTTATAACACAACACACTCTTATAACACACAACACACTCTTATAACACACAACACACTCTTATAACACACAACACACTCTTATAACACACAACACACTCTTATAACACACGACACACTCTTATAACACACGACACACTCTTATAACACACGACACACTCTTATAACACACGACACACTCTTATAACACACGACACACTCTTATAACACACAACACACTCTTATAACACACAACACACTCTTATAACACACAACACACTCTTATAACACACAACACACTCTTATAACACACAACACACTCTTATAACACACAACACACTCTTATAACACACAACACACTCTTATAACACACAACACACTCTTATAACACACAACACACTCTTATAACACACAACACATCTTAACTCTTATAACACACAACACACTCTTATAACACACAACACACTCTTATAACACACAACACACTCTTATAACACACAACACACTCTTATAACACACAACACACTCTTATAACACACAACACATCTTAACTCTTATAACACACAACACACTCTTATAACACACAACACACTCTTATAACACACAACACACTCTTATAACACACAACACACTCTTATAACACACAACACACTCTTATAACACACAACACATCTTAACTCTTATAACACACAACACACTCTTATAACACACAACACACTCTTATAACACACAACACACTCTTATAACACACAACACACTACTCTTATAACACACAACACACTCTTATAACACAACACACTCTTATAACACACAACACACTCTTATAACACACAACACACTCTTATAACACACGACACACTCTTATAACACACGACACACTCTTATAACACACGACACACTCTTATAACACACGACACACTCTTATAACACACGACACACTCTTATAACACACAACACACTCTTATAACACACACACACTCTTATAACACACAACACACTCTTATAACACACAACACACTCTTATAACACACAACACACTCTTATAACACACAACACACTCTTATAACACACAACACACTCTTATAACACACAACACACTCTTATAACACACAACACACTCTTATAACACACAACACACTCTTATAACACACAACACACTCTTATAACACACAACACACTCTTATAACACACAACACACTCTTATAACACACAACACACTCTTATAACACACAACACACTCTTATAACACACAACACACTCTTATAACACACAACACACTCTTATAACACACAACACACTCTTATAACACACAACACACTCTTATAACACACAACACATCTTAACTCTTATAACACACGACACACTCTTATAACACACAACACACTCTTATAACACACAACACACTCTTATAACACACAACACACTCTTATAACACACAACACACTCTTATAACACACAACACACTCTTATAACACACAACACACTCTTATAACACACAACACACTCTTATAACACACAACACACTCTTATAACACACACACACTCTTATAACACACAACACACTCTTATAACACACAACACACTCTTATAACACACGACACACTCTTATAACACAACACACTCTTATAACACACAACACACTCTTATAACACACAACACACTCTTATAACACACAACACACTCTTATAACACACAACACACTCTTATAACACACAACACACTCTTATAACACACAACACACTCTTATAACACACAACACACTCTTATAACACACAACACACTCTTATAACACACAACACACTCTTATAACACACAACACACTCTTATAACACACAACACACTCTTATAACACACAACACATCTTAACTCTTATAACACACAACACATCTTAACTCTTATAACACACAACACATCTTAACTCTTATAACACACGACACACTCTTATAACACACAACACACTCTTATAACACACAACACACTCTTATAACACACAACACACTCTTATAACACACAACACACTCTTATAACACACAACACACTCTTATAACACACAACACACTCTTATAACACACAACACACTCTTATAACACACAACACACTCTTATAACACACAACACACTCTTATAACACACAGCACACTCTTATAACACACAACACACTCTTATAACACACAACACATCTTAACTCTTATAACACACAACACATCTTAACTCTTATAACACAACACACTCTTATAACACACAACACACTCTTATAACACACAACACACTCTTATAACACACAACACACTCTTATAACACACAACACACTCTTATAACACACAACACACTCTTATAACACACAACACACTCTTATAACACACAACACACTCTTATAACACACAACACACTCTTATAACACACAACACACTCTTATAACACACAACACACTCTTATAACACACAAAACACTCTTATAACACACAACACACTCTTATAACACACAACACACTCTTATAACACACAACACACTCTTATAACACACAACACATCTTAACTCTTATAACACACAACACATCTTAACTCTTATAACACAACACACTCTTATAACACACAACACACTCTTATAACACACAACACACTCTTATAACACACAACACACTCTTATAACACACAACACACTCTTATAACACACAACACATCTTAACTCTTATAACACACAACACATCTTAACTCTTATAACACAACACACTCTTATAACACACAACACACTCTTATAACACACAACACACTCTTATAACACACAACACACTCTTATAACACACAACACACTCTTATAACACACGACACACTCTTATAACACACGACACACTCTTATAACACACGACACACTCTTATAACACACGACACACTCTTATAACACACGACACACTCTTATAACACACGACACACTCTTATAACACACGACACACTCTTATAACACACGACACACTCTTATAACACACGACACACTCTTATAACACACGACACACTCTTATAACACACAACACACTCTTATAACACACAACACACTCTTATAACACACAACACACTCTTATAACACACAACACACTCTTATAACACACAACACACTCTTATAACACACAACACACTCTTATAACACACAACACACTCTTATAACACACAACACATCTTAACTCTTATAACACACAACACACTCTTATAACACACAACACACTCTTATAACACACAACACACACTTATAACACACAACACACACTTATAACACACAACACACTCTTATAACACACAACACATCTTAACTCTTATAACACACGACACACTCTTATAACACACAACACACTCTTATAACACACGACACACTCTTATAACACACAACACACACTTATAACACACAACACACTCTTATAACACACAACACATCTACTCTTATAACACACAACACACTCTTATAACACACGACACACTCTTATAACACACAACACACTCTTATAACACACAACACACTCTTATAACACACGACACACTCTTATAACACACAACACACTCTTATAACACACAACACACTCTTATAACACACAACACACTCTTATAACACACAACACACTCTTATAACACACAACACACTCTTATAACACACGACACACTCTTATAACACACTCTTATAACACACGACACACTCTTATAACACACGACACACTCTTATAACACACAACACACTCTTATAACACACAACACACTCTTATAACACACAACACACTCTTATAACACACAACACACTCTTATAACACACAACACACTCTTATAACACACAACACACTCTTATAACACACAACACACTCTTATAACACACAACACACTCTTATAACACACAAAACACTCTTATAACACACAACACACTCTTATAACACACAACACACTCTTATAACACACAACACACTCTTATAACACACAACACATCTTAACTCTTATAACACACAACACATCTTAACTCTTATAACACAACACACTCTTATAACACACAACACACTCTTATAACACACAACACACTCTTATAACACACAACACACTCTTATAACACACAACACACTCTTATAACACACAACACACTCTTATAACACACAACACATCTTAACTCTTATAACACAACACACTCTTATAACACACAACACACTCTTATAACACACAACACACTCTTATAACACACAACACACTCTTATAACACACAACACACTCTTATAACACACAACACACTCTTATAACACACGACACACTCTTATAACACACGACACACTCTTATAACACACGACACACTCTTATAACACACGACACACTCTTATAACACACGACACACTCTTATAACACACGACACACTCTTATAACACACAACACACTCTTATAACACACAACACACTCTTATAACACACAACACACTCTTATAACACACAACACACTCTTATAACACACAACACACTCTTATAACACACAACACATCTTAACTCTTATAACACACAACACACTCTTATAACACACAACACACTCTTATAACACACAACACACACTTATAACACACAACACACACTTATAACACACAACACACTCTTATAACACACGACACACTCTTATAACACACAACACACTCTTATAACACACAACACACTCTTATAACACACAACACACTCTTATAACACACAACACACTCTTATAACACACAACACACTCTTATAACACACAACACACTCTTATAACACACACACTCTTATAACACACGACACACTCTTATAACACACAACACACTCTTATAACACACAACACACTCTTATAACACACAACACACTCTTATAACACACAACACACTCTTATAACACACAACACACTCTTATAACACACAACACACTCTTATAACACACAACACATCTTAACTCTTATAACACACAACACACTCTTATAACACACAACACACTCTTATAACACACAACACACACTTATAACACACAACACACACTTATAACACACAACACACTCTTATAACACACAACACATCTTAACTCTTATAACACACAACACACTCTTATAACACACAACACACTCTTATAACACACAACACACACTTATAACACACAACACACACTTATAACACACAACACACTCTTATAACACACAACACATCTTAACTCTTATAACACACAACACACTCTTATAACACACAACACACTCTTATAACACACAACACACACTTATAACACACAACACACACTTATAACACACAACACACTCTTATAACACACAACACATCTTAACTCTTATAACACACGACACACTCTTATAACACACAACACACTCTTATAACACACGACACACTCTTATAACACACGACACACTCTTATAACACACAACACACTCTTATAACACACAACACACTCTTATAACACACAACACACTCTTATAACACACAACACACTCTTATAACACACGACACACTCTTATAACACACAACACACTCTTATAACACACAACACACTCTTATAACACACGACACACTCTTATAACACACGACACACTCTTATAACACACAACACACTCTTATAACACACAACACACTCTTATAACACACAACACACTCTTATAACACACAACACACTCTTATAACACACAACACACTCTTATAACACACAACACACTCTTATAACACACAACACACTCTTATAACACACAACACACTCTTATAACACACAGCACACTCTTATAACACACAACACACTCTTATAACACACAACAC
Organism: Triplophysa dalaica; assembly: GCF_015846415.1. Taxonomy (NCBI): domain Eukaryota; kingdom Metazoa; phylum Chordata; class Actinopteri; order Cypriniformes; family Nemacheilidae; genus Triplophysa; species Triplophysa dalaica. The sequence goes on from NC_079557.1 coordinate 667,615, forward strand.
ATCTTAACTCTTATAACACACAACACATCTTAACTCTTATAACACAACACACTCTTATAACACACAACACACTCTTATAACACACAACACACTCTTATAACACACAACACACTCTTATAACACACAACACACTCTTATAACACACAACACACTCTTATAACACACAACACACTCTTATAACACACAACACACTCTTATAACACACAACACACTCTTATAACACACAACACACTCTTATAACACACAACACACTCTTATAACACACAACACACTCTTATAACACACAACACATCTTAACTCTTATAACACACAACACATCTTAACTCTTATAACACACAACACATCTTAACTCTTATAACACACGACACACTCTTATAACACACAACACACTCTTATAACACACAACACACTCTTATAACACACAACACACTCTTATAACACACAACACACTCTTATAACACACAACACACTCTTATAACACACAACACACTCTTATAACACACAACACACTCTTATAACACACAACACACTCTTATAACACACAACACACTCTTATAACACACAGCACACTCTTATAACACACAACACACTCTTATAACACACAACACATCTTAACTCTTATAACACACAACACATCTTAACTCTTATAACACAACACACTCTTATAACACACAACACACTCTTATAACACACAACACACTCTTATAACACACAACACACTCTTATAACACACAACACACTCTTATAACACACAACACACTCTTATAACACACAACACACTCTTATAACACACAACACACTCTTATAACACACAACACACTCTTATAACACACAACACACTCTTATAACACACAACACACTCTTATAACACACAAAACACTCTTATAACACACAACACACTCTTATAACACACAACACACTCTTATAACACACAACACACTCTTATAACACACAACACATCTTAACTCTTATAACACACAACACATCTTAACTCTTATAACACAACACACTCTTATAACACACAACACACTCTTATAACACACAACACACTCTTATAACACACAACACACTCTTATAACACACAACACACTCTTATAACACACAACACATCTTAACTCTTATAACACACAACACATCTTAACTCTTATAACACAACACACTCTTATAACACACAACACACTCTTATAACACACAACACACTCTTATAACACACAACACACTCTTATAACACACGACACACTCTTATAACACACAACACACTCTTATAACACACGACACACTCTTATAACACACGACACACTCTTATAACACACGACACACTCTTATAACACACGACACACTCTTATAACACACGACACACTCTTATAACACACGACACACTCTTATAACACACGACACACTCTTATAACACACGACACACTCTTATAACACACGACACACTCTTATAACACACGACACACTCTTATAACACACGACACACTCTTATAACACACAACACACTCTTATAACACACAACACACTCTTATAACACACAACACACTCTTATAACACACAACACACTCTTATAACACACAACACACTCTTATAACACACAACACACTCTTATAACACACAACACACTCTTATAACACACAACACATCTTAACTCTTATAACACACAACACACTCTTATAACACACAACACACTCTTATAACACACAACACACACTTATAACACACAACACACACTTATAACACACAACACACTCTTATAACACACAACACATCTTAACTCTTATAACACACAACACACTCTTATAACACACAACACACTCTTATAACACACAACACACACTTATAACACACAACACACACTTATAACACACAACACACTCTTATAACACACAACACATCTTAACTCTTATAACACACGACACACTCTTATAACACACAACACACTCTTATAACACACAACACACTCTTATAACACACGACACACTCTTATAACACACAACACACTCTTATAACACACAACACACTCTTATAACACACAACACACTCTTATAACACACAACACACTCTTATAACACACAACACACTCTTATAACACACAACACACTCTTATAACACACGACACACTCTTATAACACACGACACACTCTTATAACACACAACACACTCTTATAACACACGACACACTCTTATAACACACGACACACTCTTATAACACACAACACACTCTTATAACACACAACACACTCTTATAACACACAACACACTCTTATAACACACAACACACTCTTATAACACACAACACACTCTTATAACACACAACACACTCTTATAACACACAACACACTCTTATAACACACAACACACTCTTATAACACACAAAACACTCTTATAACACACAACACACTCTTATAACACACAACACACTCTTATAACACACAACACACTCTTATAACACACAACACATCTTAACTCTTATAACACACAACACATCTTAACTCTTATAACACAACACACTCTTATAACACACAACACACTCTTATAACACACAACACACTCTTATAACACACAACACACTCTTATAACACACAACACACTCTTATAACACACAACACATCTTAACTCTTATAACACACAACACATCTTAACTCTTATAACACAACACACTCTTATAACACACAACACACTCTTATAACACACAACACACTCTTATAACACACAACACACTCTTATAACACACGACACACTCTTATAACACACGACACACTCTTATAACACACGACACACTCTTATAACACACGACACACTCTTATAACACACGACACACTCTTATAACACACGACACACTCTTATAACACACGACACACTCTTATAACACACGACACACTCTTATAACACACGACACACTCTTATAACACACGACACACTCTTATAACACACGACACACTCTTATAACACACGACACACTCTTATAACACACGACACACTCTTATAACACACAACACACTCTTATAACACACAACACACTCTTATAACACACAACACACTCTTATAACACACAACACACTCTTATAACACACAACACACTCTTATAACACACAACACACTCTTATAACACACAACACACTCTTATAACACACAACACATCTTAACTCTTATAACACACAACACACTCTTATAACACACAACACACTCTTATAACACACAACACACACTTATAACACACAACACACACTTATAACACACAACACACTCTTATAACACACAACACATCTTAACTCTTATAACACACAACACACTCTTATAACACACAACACACTCTTATAACACACAACACACACTTATAACACACAACACACACTTATAACACACAACACACTCTTATAACACACAACACATCTTAACTCTTATAACACACGACACACTCTTATAACACACAACACACTCTTATAACACACAACACACTCTTATAACACACGACACACTCTTATAACACACAACACACTCTTATAACACACAACACACTCTTATAACACACAACACACTCTTATAACACACAACACACTCTTATAACACACAACACACTCTTATAACACACGACACACTCTTATAACACACGACACACTCTTATAACACACGACACACTCTTATAACACACGACACACTCTTATAACACACGACACACTCTTATAACACACAACACACTCTTATAACACACAACACACTCTTATAACACACAACACACTCTTATAACACACAACACACTCTTATAACACACAACACATCTTCGCTACACATGTTACGTCACATGGGTGATTATATGGGTAGAATATGTTGTTTCACAGATGTTTTTCTCGGGTCGTAACTGCAGGTCAGAGATGAGCAGCACTGAAGCTGTAAAACCTACAATTAGTGTGTAATGAGCTTCAATGACTTTATTGGAGATGTTTAAGTGAAGCAGTGAATGGGCTCGTTGAGGTGACCCACGTGTGCACGACTCCATGTGAAGAATAAGTGATTATAGTGAATAAGGGACGTTTTCTCTCTCTCTCTCTGTCTGTTTTATGAGTGTTTTCAGAGTGATGTCAGACATTAATAGTGACATTAACTGTGTGCGCGTGCATGTGTACGTTGACCTGTAACTCGAGCACCTCGACCTTTATACAGTGGAAGGTTTTAGGGTTCTTCTCTGGAAGCCTCTCACACAAAGCACAGAGGAGACGTTGTGGCCCCTGGACTCATCATTCCAACTCAACCCTGAAACGGGACCGTACGCCGCCCGGCCGAGGAAGCAGGAAGATTGTTAAAGCAGTGAAAATAAATGCCGGCCGTATTAATGTGCCTTTGGGTGGTCAGACGGGTGTGCGTGTACGGCGAAACAGAATCGGGGGTAGCGCCGGGGCGAGACGGGCCAACTGGAGCTGTGAGACAGTTTAAGACGCTTGAAGAGCGCCGGGCTGTTTGCGCTGAAATGCTTATATGCTTAAAGCCATCTGGTAATACTCCTTTCCCTGCGCTTTTCTCTCTCCGTGTGCTTATTTTGTTCTGGGCTGGAACAGGGTGATGACAGTAAGAACCCCACACGGGCCGAGTCGGGAAGAGGGCGTGGAGCTGACGCCAAGGTCAGCAAGATTGAGAGAGAGATAGATGACGGGCGAACCAGAGTGAGAGCGAGCGAGCGGAATGGCTTCCAGCCGTCATGTGTCCCTCTGTTCTTTTGTTTCCACCTGCAGCGTGCCAGACGGGTGGATTACCCATCACTGCTCTCTAGGTTTGTGTCGCTCAGGGTCCTGCTTTAGTGGTTTCTTCAGTTAGACGAGAGGATGTGGTCCATCTAAACGCTGTATTTATAGTTTGAGACCATTTCATCCAAAAGCAGAATGTACAGCGGCCTAAAAACCCTCATAAAAGTGTCTTTGTTTACTCTCCCTCAAACCTGTAGTTTCTTTCCTCTGCAGAACACAGAAGAAGATATTTTGAAGAATATCGATGGTCAAACAACACTGAACGCCATTGACGTCCATTTTATGAACACAAAGCTAGGGATGCACCGCAGAGTTATTATAGTTTTGATTTTAGTTTTATTAATATTTTAAATAAAATTAAATTCTTTGAATTTTGGTTAAAGATTTGTCAATTTTTGTAAATGCTTTTGTCTTTCATAATTCGTTAGTCTATTGTTTATGATGCTATATAATATTAATTAATTTTAGTTTTATTGTAGTGTTTTAAATTTATTTAAATTTATTTTGAGGCAAAAAAAATATTTTCTTTAGTTACATTTTCCCATAAAGACATTTTTAAAGTTTTAATTTTAATAAACGACTTGTACATTTTGGCAGATAATGGCAAGCACTGGAAGCCGATAACCGATATATTGGCCGAAATACAGTATCTAAAATATTAATATCACATCTTCTGAGACTGAAACAAAAGGCAAAAAGTGAACAGCTGCTTTTATTTGAAAACATTGACTGCAGAAAACAAGGGAACCGTTCGTTCTCTCTTTCCCAGAAAATCATGTACCAAGCCTACTTTAAACTTGATTCTTTAACTTTTAAACTTTTCTGGTATGTTTATTTAATAAACAAATGATAGAAGTTCTTTCAGAGCAACCCAGAAAAGAGTTTTAATAGGCACATGTCTAACAGGTGTCAAGACAGACTTTTGATTTTGTTCCTATAATTTACACATTCATAAATATCTACATACTGTACCTAAATAACAATGTTTAGCTTATAATAGGTGAATGGTCATGACATATCGACAGTATTTTACTGGGTTTTAACTGTGAGTTGTGCTGCTGAAGTGATTTAACCAGAGAAAATGATTCATAATTTATCGGCCTACATTTTATTTTAGAACGATAACGCTCAAAATTACCATTTATTGACCGATATAGACGATAATTTATTGTGCATCCCTACACAAAACGGAGACCTTTCTCAAAATATCTTCTTTTGTGTTTTGCTGAAGAAAGGCTTGCATACAGATTTACAAACACATGAGAGTGAATAAATGAAGACAGAACTGTTGAATTGAAACTGATTTCTGTATAAATCATTACAGTAGTTACATGAGTTGAGTCTCCAGACATTCCTCAGTAATGCGCTGCTGCTGCTGCTATATTAAACTCTACAGTGTCTGTGTGTGACACAATTAAGTGTGAGCGAGCAATGAGCTCAATGTCGTACTGTAACCATTCATAACTGCATGCTACATACATTAACATTCTATATATTATTATAATATTTTGGTTTTAGTTTTGTCATCACTTTTATTGTTTCTTATTCATGTACTTTTCTATTATCGTTATTGTTACTTTCATTTTTAATTTTGTGCATCACCTTATACAGCTGAAGAGCTCCTGTGTGTGTGTGCGCATGCGCGAGCGTGTGTGTGCGCGTGTGAGTGTATGTGCGCGAGTGAGTGTGTCTGCGTGTGTGTGCGTGAGTGTGTGTGTGAGGGATGAGGTTTTAATGGTCATATGAGGGTTCATCTCATTGTGTGTCATAGAGATGCTCCTATTGAATGTGACCGCAGGCTGACTGTCATTAATAACACACACACACACACACACACACACACACACAGTATAACACAGATGGGTAGATTACAGCACATTAATCTCTCTTGCTCGCCCTCTTTCTCTCCCTCTCTTTCAGGATCTTTGACTCTTTGTCTCTGTCTCTCATTGTTTTGTCTGTTATTGATACAGAGATGCTCAAGTGCCTCTCATTGCTAATGCTCCTGCTGGACAGCAGCCAATCAGAACGACACTTTTAACACCCGCCCAATAAAAACACCTTTTGTTCAAAATAGTTTGGAAGTCTCATTGGTGTCACTTCTCATGATGCCTGTATATATATATATATGATGAATTACAAAGGGTTTCTTTCTGCTTACTTCCTTTGTTGTTTGCTTCTTTGTGAATAACCAAAACTTCTCTCATAGTACACTTCATAATATTATAATACTGATTTTAATTCATGCAATCTAGAAATTTTCATTTTGTCTGATTATTTTCTGTCTTATGTCTTAAAATTGGTTTCAAAAATTTTGCCAGAAACAAATGACAGTTACATTTATCTATGTGAATACATCAATCATCTATAGTATTATAACTTCATTAGTGCAGTGCAGTATATTTACAGCTGATGTATGACCTCACGGTCCAATTCACAGGACATACTTTAAAATGTCTAAAAATATCAAATATGAAAATATCAAAGCAAAAAGGTATGATCTTGTCATGTTTTCCAGAGAATTAACTTCTCTTTTTAGAGCGACTTTTTGTCGCATTGATCGTTTAATAATTCCTGCAAAAAGAATTAGAAAACGCACTCACAAATCAAACAGATATAATTTCATAAACTGCGCTACCGCGTCCTCTGTCGGTGGGTTCAGTGCGCATGCGCAGCGCGTTGAGTTGCACGTAAAGAAAAGCATTCTTACAGATTTGTTTGTTGTTTGCTGCGTGAAGCGTTATGGCTAAAAGGGATACAGCTAAAACAAAAAGGGGGATAAAGCTACATCCACTGGGCATGCGCACTTCAATTCAGCATCATTTTTGTCACACTGACAACAGTCAATTACTATTGTTATTGTAAGGTGAGGTAAAGGGTTGGTTTCGGTGCAGGAGTTAGCTAAAGCAATTTATTGTAATTTTATGTCGAGATTTTGAATCACTTCCGGCTAAGGCTGTATCCCTTAGCAACAACCTGCGTGAAGCGCTGATTCTGCACGTTTATGACGTCACATTGCGTCGGAAACATATCAATGACCGTGTGTTTAATATGTATTGAGTGAAGTCCTCTACAGAGTTCATCAATACTATAGGAGTCCTGTGAATGTTTCACTGACGCTTGACATCTGCAAACTTCTCTGCTTATTTTGAAAATCTATAAAACATTCTTTCATTATTAAAAAAAGTGTTTTGTTTTAGAAATAATCTTTCGCTTTACCTTTATTTTAACAAATCATGTTCTTTATTGTGACGTTATTTAATGCATTTGTTTAGTGTTGAACTGTTCCGGAATAAAAACACATTTCTCTTGTTTAACCTTTGACCTGTGCTTTATAACATTGAAATGTTTTTTTCTTGTAGAATAAGGAAACTCTGCGTGCAGTCCTCAAACTCTGGTAAGTCAACATATAAACTTCATCACACAAGTTTTTGGGGGGTTTCTTAAGATGTTCTTGCAGTTGTTTGTGTGCGAGGTGCAGTTTAGTCCAGCAATGTCAAATCTGGGTGTATTCTTCATGCGTGTCCTTTTCTAAAGGTTTTAAAATGACAACATGCTTAATGAGACGTTTGACAGCAATGACAAACATGAGTTCTGGATAAACGTTTGACTCCAGACGGCCCCCAACAGCGCGGCTCCCACCAGCCAAAATAGGTGCTGGTAGTCGGTTTCACAAACGTCCAGATGACATTGGCTCTTTTCACTGTCTGCGTGAAGTTGAAGCAGTGCTACAGTAATGTTTGCCCTAAAGACCCTTGTAAGTGGACAGCCGTGCTGATTGGCTGAGTTTGATTTAAGATTTGTTTTTCTTCTGATGGGAGCCAGAAAGCTTGTACACTTCAGCTGCTGAAAGAGAAAGAGAGATTTAGAAGGACTGAACATGACGTTGTGTGTGATCGTGTGCTGGCGCTGGGAAGCTTCACTATTGGAGTGTTTAAGCGTGTTGTATTTTTCCACTGAGTGCCGTGACACAGGCCACATTGCCTACACACACACACACACACACGTCTGTTTTATTGTGATTTCATGTTCCTGAAGTTTGGCTGGTACAATAGCTGGTTTGTCTGACCTAACCCTGAGCACCGTTTCATGGCTCTAAAGTTGCTCTTTCACAGTTCTCAGTTAGTAGAAAATGTCGTCTTTAGTTTTGTACTCTTTATTGTTTCCAAAGAAGTCAATCAGCCATCATTCATTTCTCCAGAGATAAAAAAACCTAATTTACTTTTGTTCTTGTCAGTGTTGGGTAAGAAAAAAAGTAATGAATTACTAGTTACAAATTCAATAGCGTGATTAGATTACTGAACAAATGACTCTCTCCAAAAAGTATTTAATTTACTTATTACTGATTACTTTCTATATCCAACATCAACCTTGATTAGTTCAGTGATTCAAGGACATGAGACAGCTCCTTTAATTCATTCAAGTCAATAATATTAAACAATATAATGTAGTATTTTTAACCGACCAAAGAATTACAAATGTGAGAATTATAGATTAAAGGAGGGATTTTAATGTTCGACTTCGAATTTTGATATCAATTCCACTATTGCACACACTTATATTACACACAGTATTTAGTTGAATTACATCAGAAGTATCTTTCATTAAATAAAATAAGAGTAACTAGTCACACCCAACACTGGTTCTTGTTCAGTTTTCTGTTACAGAATGTTCTGTCATATCATTGAACTTCAGTGGGCTACATACAGGATTTACTGTCATTTTAAGGATCAATGTTGTGTTGGATGTGTGTCCTAACATTTCTAGATAAATTAGTCAAATTAGACAAAAGAATGTGTTGTGGCTAGTCTGAGCTCTGTTTGAGATGAAGCTGAGATATCCACGATTTGAAGTGTGAAAATCGCTCCGTCACCTGAGTCTCGCTCTCTCTTCATCTCATTGATGTGAGAAACAGTTGAGATATGAATGTGTTCTCATTTGTTATCGGTCTGTGAAATTTCATGTGTATGAGTGAGGTAGAGGACTATACACCTGTGTGTGTGTATGAAAGATCGGGGTTCATGGAAATTTAGTTTCTAGTGCTTACTTTTAACTTCTTTAAATCGATATTGCGTGCTTTTTAAACAATTATTTTGAATATTGGTTTTAGCAAGTGCAAAATGTTACTGTACTAAGATTCAAGACATGGAAGGAAGGAGGCGGGAACCGGCAAACATTTAAACATTTAATAACAGAAATAACAAAAGCCGGCGGCCCCTCACGGCCGACCGCGGGCGAACAAAACATAAATACAAAACACAAGAACATAAATATAAACTTAACACAAGTTCGGGCCCGGTCCTCTCTCTTCGACGGTCCGGTCGCTCGTTCCTTTTATATGCTCCCTATCTCCTACGTGATTCGAGGCCGGTGTGCGCACAGCTGGCGCTTATTCACAATTACTCACCGGACTCGAACCACGGTCTCGCCCGGCCTACTCTACTACAGTTACTGTATGTAAATGTGTGGTTGTGTGTTAATGTGCGTTTGTGTGTGTGTGTATGTGCTGTCAGGTCATGTCAGTGCTTAGGTCAGCACATCCATCATGTGCAACAGAGCAAAGATGTCATTTCACACGTACACGCATACACACAGACACACACACGCACACACACACCTACACACACACACACTAATGCTGTTCTTAGAATGAGACGATTGGGTTGGAAGGATCAGTTTCTGATCAGTTTTCTGGTTTATTCAGCAGCACAGTGAGAATGAAAGTGTGACCCTTGCTGCCTTGCTGATGTTTTGTCAGAATATATAATAATAAAATACATTTTTAAAAGGTTGTGGGTTTGATCCCAGGGGATTGCACATACCTAAGTTTAAATGTATAGGATAAAGCAATGTAAGTCACCTTGGATAAAAGCGTCTGCCAAATGCATAAATGTAAATAGTCGACAGGCCTGCAGGGTATTCCACTTCATTAAGAGCTAGAACAGGTGTTTCTCTGCCACACACACACACACACTCACTGCTTTGAGTGTGCACGTTATTTTGCCAGACAATTACGTGTGTGTGTGTGTTGAGTTAATGTTGTGTTTGGGTTGTTTGTGCGTTCTGAATCAAGAGTTTGTTCTTTACACTAATGGCAGCAGGAGTGATTAAGAGTGCAAACTAATGATGTTATTTTAACTTAACTCCTCCTGACCCGAGCCGCTCATTAACCGCTGCATTAATGAATGAGAACACACTGTTAGTTTGGAGTGCAGCACGCTTGAGAAAAATAAATATATTTGCGGTGACATTTGTTTAGTTTCATGAATGAGTTCAGTCTGCTTTAAACGGGAACACTGAGCGTCAATCCTGATAACCAACAAACATTAACAGTGCTTAAACATTCAAATCATCTTCACCCGATCACACTTTGATCTTTAATGTGATGTACATCACTCTTGACTGTTGGACTTTAGTTCTAGATAATGTTCTAGATGTTTTTCTTGATAATCACACACAGTATTTATTGAAGGAATCTTCCTGTTCAGGAAGTCACAGACTATCAGCTCTGAACTGACATTGATCAGAATGTTTTATGACACAGATCAGATGGAATTCGACTGTATTATTCATGAGTCAGAGTCGAGTCCCACTTGATTGTTACAATAAATAAAAGAATAAAGTTTTTTACTGTGCATTCCAATTACTGTAATATCAATCAAACTGCAGTTGGTTTGTTTTGATTTAAGACATAATAACTCCAAAAATAAAGCTAACTAACACAATAAAAACTTAATAAAAAACATTAAAACATTTTCTTTTGAAACGGAGTTATCTCATTTTGGAACCAAATTCTTCATATATAAATACATAGAATACATATAAAAGTGATATTTTGTACAGACGCACTTGAGTAAAGATATTTGTATGTGTCAGTTTGTTATAATTAAATTCTAAGACCGCAAGGAGGACATGACACGACAACAGAATGATTTAACGTGAAGATTAATAAGAAAAAGTTTGAGAAAGTTTGTTTAAATTTCTAAACAGCAGGAAGACTTTCATCAAGAAACATCAGCGTTTCTAGTGCTCGGTTTGGAATTGAAATTGTATTTTGTGAGGTTTTTGTGATTTCTTATCAAAATGTTTATGAAAGTTAAATTGCAGAATGTTTCTCTTCTGCTCGTGTGTGTGGGAATGCTAACGGTTGAATCACAAAGATGGAGTCGTGTAAGTGCTACAGATGAGATCAGTCAATCATGTGAGAGTTATGATGTGTCTTCTTATGAGTCAAGCCGAAAGAAAACAGAAAACAGAGTCACATTATTTTTGTCGTTTTATAAACATCCGTCTGGTGTTTTCGAATGTGAGATTTTACAGATGAGAGAATTTCTCAATCGAGACTCCAGAAGATCGTAGAGGAAGGGTTTGAGGAACACGACCTTTACAGTTTCATGTGCTGTGTTCTATAGATATTTCTGCGAGCATCAATAATTGAGAAGATTGAGTCAGACAGAGAGGTGGGTTTGTGCTTTTGTCACCCAGAGAGAAAACCTGATCCCTCCGAGAGAGAAAGAGAGACTTCTGTGAATATAAGAGACTAGCCCTCACCTGACACCTGCACACAAACCCCATCTGTCACCGTCAGTAAGTGGACACACACACACTTACAGCACGCTCAAACTTTAATGCCATGCAGACAATTAACCCCCAACAATTATGTTGTGAATTATTCAGCGTTTGTGTGGACACACACACACACAAACACACGGGTGAGGGCTCTCCCCACGCCAATTCTTCTTCCAGTTGTTTATTTATTTATTCATTCATCTTTTCATAAAATGGTTCCTCCTCTTCTGTTCCCGGTGGGCCGGAGGACAATACCTCACGTGCATAAGTCAAACAGCTCAGGTGTGTGTGTGTGTGTGCGCACGCGGGGAGAATGTCAGGTGAAACCGGAGCGGCCCGCACAAATATTTCCCTCCCTTCTTTGTGCTGCTGTCAAGCTTTAACGCCTGGTACACTTTTTAATAAGAGCAGGAGAATAATTCTACCTGCATTGTGTAAAGATGTTACAAAAGCAACGGCAGCAGTGACGCACAAATTAAAGCCGTGAAGGACCTGAAAGAGAGCAGGTCCCTCAGCACAGACACATGAGAGGTGAAACTGGGCCTTTTATCTTCTCCCGCCGCATGTTCATGGTGAAAAGAAGTTAACTTTACCTGTTTGTGTGTGTGTGTGTGTGTGTGTGTGCTCAACCAAATGTCCCCACATAGATGGTAATAATTCAGAAATTGTTGAGCCTGTGGGGTACCTGTGAGAAAAAAAGATTTGAAAAAGAACAAAATGATGAATAATGTGAAGTGTTGTGTTGAGGTTTAAAAGATTTAACAGACAGTGTGTACAGTATGACGTTATGACTACAAATGACGCATTTAACGTGGAAAAAGAGAGTGTGTTTAATGTCATCAGTTATGTCCATATGTGTGTGTGTTTGTGTGTGTGCATGCGTGCATGTATGTTTGTGCATGCGTGTGTGTGTTCATGCTTGTGTGTGTTTGTTCGTGTGTGTTTTCGTGCTTGTGTGTGTTTGTGTGTATGTTTGTGCGTGTGTGTGTTAGTGCGTGTTCATGCGTGTGTGTGTGTGTTCGTGCATGTGCGTGTGTGTTCGTGCGTGTATGTGTTTGTGCGTCTGTGTGTTCGTGCGTGCGTGTGTTCGTGCTTGTGTGTGTTCGTGCGTGTGTGTGTTCGTGCGTGTGTGTGTTCGTTGCTTGTGTGTGTTTTTCTTGCGTGTTTGTGTTCGTGCGCGTGTGTGTTCGTGCGTGTGTGTGTTCGTGCATGTGCGTGTGTGTTCATGAGTGTGTGTGTTTGTGCGTGTGTGTCTTCGTGCATGTGCGTGTGTGTTCGTGCGTGTGTGTGTGTTCGTGCGTGTGCGTGTGTGTTCATGCGTGTGTGTGTTTGTGCATGTGTGTTCATGCGTGTGTGTGTTTGTGCGTGTGTGTCTTCGTGCATGTGCGTGTGTGTTCATTCGTGTGTGTGTTTGTGCATGTGCGTGTGTGTTCATGCGTGTGTGTGTTTGTGCGTGTGTGTCTTCGTGCATGTGTGTGTGTGTTCGTGCGTGTGTGTGTGTTCGTTTGTGTGTGTGTGTTCGTGCTTGGTGTGTGTTTGTGCGTGTTTGTGCGTGTGTGTGTTCGTGCATGTGCGTGTGTGTGTGTGACCTATTGTTGAGATCTCAGAAGAGAGAACAGTGTAGGGTTGGGCTCTGTGGAACCTCGGTGTGACCCTCCAGATGACACACACACTCGCACACACACACTCACTGGTATGTGAATGCATTGATGTTGAAATCTACAGTATTAAATGTGTTCATTGTAATAATAATTCAGTTTTAATGATGAAGATGATGATGTGAGACTCAAAAAGAGGTGGGGCTTTCAGAGATTTGATTGACAGGTGGCCCCTAAATGTTTCCGAGTGCTTTGTGGCTTTGAACTTGAGAGGTTGTGTGATCACCTGTAATGCACACACACACAAATGCACACACACACAGTCTGGCAGGGTTAGGTCGAAGGTCAAGGGTTGACATGGTAGAGGTGTGTGTTGTGTTAAATGGGGGAGACAGCTCCCACCTGCAGCCAGGTGTTCTTACACACACTTTCTTAAGTGTGTGTGTGTGTGTGAGAGAGAGAGAGAGAGAGAGAGAGAGAGGTAAAGGGATGAGTCAAGGAATGTTTGAAACTGGAAACCTTCTCGTCATTTTTAGTCAAGATTGAAGTGCCTCATTTTTCAAAAGTTTGTGTAGATGAATTCAGCTGTGTGTGTTGTTGTATGTACAATGAGACAACGACAAGACAAGATTAATATATAATGACCAAGGTTTTTCTTTTAATGTAAATTGTTGCATTCAGTAGTAAAATTGTGCGCACGTGTGTGTGTGTGACCGGCACTCTTTAAGTTCTTCAGAACAGGAAGTAGTTAAACTGGGTTAATTATACAGAATTAGAGTCACTGAGCGAGCGGCTGTCAGTCTGATAATATGACAGGTGTCATGACCTCGAGGTGACGGGTCATCATTACACAATCACACACATTCACATAAATAACACACTTGTGTTGGGCAGATTACTACTGAACCTCTGGACACACGGCTGCACAACGCAGGTGGATCAGTCTACACAATCACACAATGATAGATGAACCTGTACACACACATGCAGTAATGAGTTGTATTGTGTGCTGACAGATGCTGAGGTCAGAGGTCTTTGTTCACTCTTTACTGGCAGCTTGTTAAACATGATTACATCAATGATCTGATCATCAAAACACACACACACACACACACACAGCTGTGATTTTAAGATGAACACTGAAGGTCTGTGAACATCTGCACAGCGTCTGTTTGCCCTTTGACAGATGAGCAGCTTTATATGTCACCGTCACCATCATCTGACCTGAGCTCAGTGTTCAGTGACATCACAACAACAAAGATAAGAAACACATCATCCAGAAGAGCTTGATGACAAATGTGATTTTATTGATCAGAAGTTGTCAAAAACAGAATATCTGAATATAAAGTCATGAACTTAAACTTGACTATCCTGTGATCCCTCAGAAAACACTCATTCCTCTCTCTGTCTCTCTGTAGCCGTCTATTGATTGGTGGACAGAAAATACCATTACACAACCATGTGTGTACGCGTGTGCGCATGTGTGTGTTGCAGTAGAAGCATTATGGTGTAAGTGTCAGAAAACACTGCACAAATAAACTTCGCCACAGTGACATGTCACACTTCACAATTGAACAGACCCGTGTGTGTGTCTGTGTCTGTGTGTTTGGTGGGCTCTCAGTGACACAGACAGAGCGATTGAGAGCAGAGACACAAACAGTGTGTTAGTGTGTGTCTTGTTTCAAACGTGTTTGTTTCCCTGTGCGGCCTTTTACACACTCCTGCATTTTATCACATAAACGTCTAACCAAAACAAACACACTGCACAGTGGGCGGAGCTTCAGATGCACACACTCAGTGCCTCAACAGTGATGTC